>NC_081428.1:76326592-76516966 GCF_949786415.1 Peromyscus eremicus | reverse complement strand
TTTCTGAAGTACAAATTTAGGTTGCTGGTAGAGTAGGCCTGATTTGCCAGCTTTTCAAATAAGATCTGCCCTTCTTACTATTCTCTTGGCTATCCAGTCTCTCAAGTAACTGAGAGAACTGCTCCTGCCCTTGCCTTTGTGGGAGTTAGTTCCTGCTACATTTTTTCCTTCCTGCTACCATCTTTCTGCTACCTACCTGGTCTTAAGGCAGAAGCCTGTGCCTTTGTGAAGGGAAGTCCTGCAGTCAGGAAGGAATTCACCCTTCTCCCTGGGGTGAGACTGGGGATGTCCTTGGAATAGCAGGAAGCCACATTCATTTCACCTTTTCTAAGGATTGTCCAAGATCTTGCTGACTACACCAACTGCAAGAAGGTAGATATGCGCAGTTAGTATAACAAAAGTTATATTTTGTTATGCTGAGGGTTATCATGCTAAGTCCATACTCTAAATTCCTAATTACGGTCCTAAGCCTATCTTCCCAAGGCTGCTTACCTGTGCGATGTATCTTAGCTGAAGGTCAGGTCCAGTTTCTAACAGAAGTCTCTGATTCGAGGGTCAGGATCTTGGAGGAGACTCTCCAGCTGCAGGGCAGATCAAAGTGGCATCTCTCCACAACATTGTTCTTAGTCTCTGCTTATATACTGTCCAATGGACATCATGGGGTTCTAGGACTATGCCTGCTTATCTTGTGTTAGTGACGTCACTGAATTCTTGTTATCAGGTGCAGCCTTGGGTGTAGTGAGGTTCTTGACTAAGCTGCTTGTACACGTCTAAAAGGCATTTTTTACTATGCTCATTATAGGATTGTTGATGTTTTGGCCTCACTCTGACGTTTGTTGACCAGTTATCAGTGGGTTTTTGGTTTTGCTATCTGGTTGCTATATCCATGTGAAGATTCAGATAACATTCAAAAGCTATGTTTTTATTATAACCATTCCTGGGTTCTAAATTGTTAATTTTTATAACAAGTTGGTTTTCTTTCTTTCTTTAATAATCACTTCTGCAGAGGAAAAGGAATTGGCGTGTAGAGCACCCATCCTTTCTAGAAGAGAGGCCACAGCAGTCGAGAAGAACAAATTTGAAGACAGTGGAAGCAGCTGCCTCTCTCTCTAAAGCATGGCTCAAGTGTGGAGAAGGATTTCAGGACACTTCTGAGACCCTGGTAGGAGGGCTATAAAATTGTTTTCATGATTGCAGAAGAACCCAGGTATCTAGCTATTGTACCTAGTTTCTTTGGAATTCTGTTATTTTTCAAAGCACTGCTTTTCTTTTTCATGTCTTGAGTTCCTTTAATAGTTGGGTCAAGTTAGTATTTCCCTCCATAGTCTTTGTAGAGTTTCTACTTGTTTGAAAATGAAGAATGCACACCGAGAATGCTGACAGGTATGAAATTATTGAGAATACTACTATTTATAAGGATTATATTTATGGAATGTCAGTTCAATTCCAGTTAATTTTTATATATCTTATAAATTACAGAGGAATGCTTTTATAAACTAAAGATAATATAGTTATAGGTAGTAATGAATGGTCAGTCATATATATGAGAAATCATTAACATTGACTATTATGTGAAATGTTTCAACAACTCAGCTTAGAGTCTAGAAAAATATGAAAATAATTTGTGTGTCTGTAAGGACTACATGTTTTAGGAATACTCAATTGGTGAATATTAAAAAGAAAAGCAGAAGAATACATCAAGGAGGGTATAATTTATTACTGAATATTTTACAAAATAGTACTGGTGTTTATCCTTTTTTCACATGAATCATATGTTAAATTATTTTTATTATTATTTTGCCTACAGTCATTAGGAAGTGAAAAGACAGCTATTACTGGAAAGTCCCTGGAATTATCTCCAAGTCCAAAGAAAGGTAACAATATTGTGTTTATCTATTTATTTATTTATTTATTTATTTATTTATTATTTATTTATTTATTTATTTAAATTATTTTACCCCTTTTTTAGAGACCATAACTTTGGAGTCTTTAGATTTATAGGCAAGCATTCTACTGCTGAACTAAAGTCCTAACCCCTAATATGTTGATTTATTGACAGATGAGGCTTAAGGCTATTTTTCTGTGATTTTTTTTTCATCCTTTTATGATGTCGCACTGTAGATGTAATTCTAAACAGTCTTATTAAATAAGAAACACAGAGCCAAATAAAGGGTTAAAAGCCCAAGAGGTCAGAGCACTAGGGAATAGCCTTTACTTACCAGCCACTGCCGTCCTTCCCCTGAGAAAGACCTACTTCCTGTGTGTCTGTATTTTTATTGACTTTCTGTTCTGCCTTCTCATTGGTTGTAAACCCAACCACATGACTTCTTCGTCACTGCCTGTCTATACAGACCTCCAGGTCTCTATGGTTGGTACTTGGATTAAAGGTGTGTGTCACCAAGCTGGCTATGTCCTTGAACACACAGAGATCTGCCTGCCATGTGATTGGATTAAGGGCATGTGTTACCACTGCCAGACTTCTTCTAAATGGCTTGCTATTAGCTCTGACTTCCAGGCAACTTTATTTATTAACATACAAATAAAATCACATTTCAGCACAAATAAAGTATCACCATATCGCACAGTTTGGATAGTTTGTATATTCAGGGTTGGCAATGTAAAAGGTATGTTTGAGAACTTGTTTTTCATCTCTGTCATAGTCTATGCTGTTCTTCTTTGTCTTACTGGGGACTACTAACATTTTGGTGTCCTTACTAGGTTTACTTTAACAACAGAATCAACTGCCTTTTATGGGATTACCTAAGACCATTGGAAAAAAGATATTTACATTATGATTCATAAATAGCAAAATTACAGTTACGAAGTAGTAGTGAAAATAATTTTATGGTTGAAGGTCACCACAACATGAAGAACTGTATTAAAGGGTCACAGTATTAGGAAGATTGAGAACCACTGATCTAATAGGATAGCTCAAGTTTAGAACTTAATAGTGCATAATTGAGGAACCAAATGGTCTGGTTTGAATTGTGATACCATAAAAATATTCACATGAAAAATAAATATATGACTTACACTATAGGAACCATTGCTACAAACTGCAATTTTTTTGCTTGGTGCATTATTAGTTATAGATACTTTCTAACTACAAATACAAGGAAGCTCTGTTTACAAAAAAGGGACTGATGTTTTCTCTTGCAGTAAGACATCCAGAGTCCAGCTATTTTGAGCTCTGTAATGTTAATATGGGATTGGTTCTGTTGGGTGAAAGGTGATAGTTTGGTATTTTAGGTCAAATTCTTGAGGAGAATGTTGGCTTTTATCCAATGAACTTTGCTTTCTTTGGGAAGATAGACATTTTGTAGGACCTTGGCTAGAACCTGTCACATAGATTACCAGTTATCTCCACTAAAGATGGTGTGATGAAGGTAGGGATTTTTATTTGTGCATATTGTTGCTAGTAAAATTAGAGTTGGTTGTAATGGGGAAGAGTGGGTATATATAACAGGTTACTATCATCTTCCCATCTCTATGGAGATGGATTAGAAGAGGTCTTTCAGTCTTCACTGATCTTGGGAAAACAAGCTAAATGCTCAAATCTCAGATTCTGCATCTGGGAAATAGGCCTAAGATTGAGGGTTTTCTTGGTCATTGTATTAAGTGAGCTAGGAAGATAGGTAAAATTCCTACTTCCAAGGTACTCCATTAATGCCGACAGTTGCTATTGTGTCTGATGGCATAAAGAGCTGTGTGTGTGCTTGCCCACAATTCTGTGTGCTGGAGTAACTATATGATCCAGAGACTAAACATTCTAAGCCATATTATCATTTCATTTCCCTTCACAGGTTTCTTTTCTTTTCCCCTCTTTTGAGATGTCTCATGTAACTCAGGCTGATGTTGAACTTGTTGTGTAACTGAGGCTGATCCTCTTACCTCTACCTCCCGAATGCTAGGAAAGCAGGAATGCACCACTGTGCTCTATTAGAGAATGCTGAGGGTTTGAACTCAGGGTTTCATGCACTCTAGACAAACCCTCTAACGATTGAGCTATTTCCATAGCCTGTGTTTTTTTCCTATGCAAAAATGTCCCTTTAAAATTTATAAAACACTGTCTTATACAATAAACTGGCAGAAGTCTTTTTGAAATATCTACTAGTAGTGCAGAATTATGTATTTCTTTTTACTAGTGCCAAATGCTCTTATATTTGTATCAATTTGTGTTTAATTTTTAAAATATAATATATGGAAAAAGGTGTGCTTTTTAAAATAAATGTAGTTTATGTATTTTTCTGGAGTTGTATATTCAGTTTTGGGAGAAAACTAAATATTAAATAAATTGCTACTTGCATTTAATTACAGGAGGTTCTTTTGAGATGATTTTCTCAGACCAGAACGTATTTGACTCATAATGTTTTTTATTATATGGATGATACACAGTATATTCTGAAAGGCTCAAAGAGTTTGTACCAGTGTATTCTATTTATAATATGGCTTTAGTTAAGCCAAGATAGAGACATAAAAGGCTTAGGAAAGAGGTCAATGGGAAAAGGTATGTAAAGCATTTTCTAGAATTGGTTCATTTTTAAAATAGCAGCTCCTAAAATGAGTTTAAAGTAGCCTATTGGTAGGAATTCCAAGCTAAAATTTCAAACAACAACCACCACCACCACAGCCCCCACCCTCCAAAATAAGAATCAAGCAAACAACAAAACCCAGCCACATTTATTTAGAATGTTGAGGAACAAATTTTTTTATGAGAGCTGGAAAATATAAGTAAGGAACATATTTCTGTAAACAATGTTTAGGGTCTGAGGCCTATGTCCATGACTGTTTCCTTATCTCTTTCTGTTTTAATTTGTCTCTTATAACTTATTTGAACTCCAGCTGTTGTTCTTGGCTTTAATTCAGAGAATCTGTGTGGGACTGCTCATGGAACATTGTGTAAGAAGATGTACCACAACATTGTTTTCATTGTCTTTAGAGTTTTTGTGATTGTGGCTTTGTCTAATTAATATGTATAAAATCTCATTCAGATAAATAACAACTGTCAGCTGATATTTGTCTTTTCTTCTGTAGCAGAAACAGCAGGTGAGAGTCCCAGTGAGGTGGCGGATATCACATGGAGTTCGAGTGGAAGTGATTTCTCAGACGAAGATAAGACCCTCCCTCAATTACAGAGAGATGGACGTGGCTATGTAGCAGACAGGTTTTGTAGCAGGATGATTTCATGTCCAGAAGATGGAGCCACTGAAGGTAAGTTCCTAGTTTTGTAAGAAGTCCAGTTTCTGTTAAATATAAGGTTCAGTAGTAGTGGAAACTTATATTCGTTTTATATATTTATTATGAATTATGACTTTACTGAGTTATATCCTCTGTATATTTCCTTATGTATTTCTCATAACAACTTAAAGAAATAGATGTTATAGTGGCTTCTTATTTTGTTTTCTCATTTTATATTTTGAGATAGAGTGGGTGTAGCCTGAGCTTGCCTTGAATCTGAAACCCTCTTGTGTTTGCTGTGGTGATACTTTGTGCTCTAACAAATAAAGCTTGCCTGGAGATCAGAGTATGGAGCTAAGCCACTAGTTAACCATAGAAGCAGGACAGTGATGGCACATACCTTTAATACTAGTACTTGGGATCTCATGCCTTTGATCCCAGTACTTGGGAGGCATATGCCTCTAATCCCAGCACTAGGGAGGGTTATCTAATCCGAGAAACAGGAAGTGATATGGCTGAGTGGAGAGAGGTGGGCGGAGACAGGAGTTCAGCCCCCTTTCAGGCTGAGGAGTCAGGGGAGGTAAGCAGTGGTTGTGGCTTGCTCCTTTGTCTCTCTGATCTTTCAGCGTTTATCCCAGTATCTGGCTCGGGATTTTATTATTAAGACCAATTAGAATTGGTGCCACATTTGGCGTCCAACTTTTGGGGCACAAATTCATGAAAAGCTGCTTGCCTGTGGCTTTACAGCCACCAGCACAGGCCGCAGCTGCACAGGACTGGAGTAACTACCCTGCTGGCTAAGGTTTTCCCTTCTTTTCCTCAAGCCTCTGAGTGAGTTGGGATTTTTCTGTTGCAACATATCTGCTGCAAACTCTGTAGGCTTTTGGGCTCTAAAAACTGTAGGAATTAGATGCTTTCGCACATTCCTCCTGTGGAGAGGGCTGGCTCTTTGACTTCTTCTCTTCTGGTGGGTTGTGGGTTTCCCTGGACCCCTCCTTGGGATGCTGCCATACTAGGTAACTGCCTTGAAAACTGCTAGGGCTTTGACTGTTCTATGTAGAACAGTTAGCCCCACGCTTCACCGTCATCTGAATCGTTATCGTTGGCAGATTTGGTGAGACAATTTCGAACTCTTAAAGGGAGAAATTAGTTAAAAGAGAGAATTTTTCCCACATTAAAAATGCTAATGTAGAAAGGCAATCTCTATATGATAACCACACCCTCTCTTTATGCCACACGCGAGCCTTGAATGCTTGGGACAGAATTGAAGAAATAGGAAAGAAAATTGAGTCATTTACTAAAGTCATACAGGGCCCCAAAGAAACCTTCACTGATTTCTTACAAAGATTGACTTCAGAAGCTAGACAGATAATAACTGCATCTCTGGCTTTTGAAAATGCTAATGCATAATACAAAAGGGTAATTAGCCTGTTAAAGGCAAGATCAACACCTGTGGAGGAATGATCTGAGATACAATCAATATTGAATCTCATAACTATGATGATCCTTGGATAAGAGAGGTGATTTTCAGAGGTTTGAAGAAAAATCAAAATGTCAAATGTTTCAATTTAGTAAACAAGGTCATCTAAAAAGGGAGTGTAAACAGGGCGTTCCTAGAAATATTGTTTTATCCAGGAATAATCTGATCAGAGGACCCCTCCCTTCTGGAGTATGCAGAAGGTGTGGCAAAGGCAGACATTGGATTTATGAATTTAGATCTACAAGGAACAGTCAAGTTAACCCTTTGACATTGGGAAATGCCTTGGGGAGCCTCTTGTAGGCCCCAATGTCAAATTTGGTTCAATCATTTCCTATCATGGAGGAAACTCCTTCCCAGAGCAATTAAAGAACCTAATGCCTATTGTAAGAAACCATACTGCTCTGGATGATAGAGCAGCTATAGAAGAGAGAACAAAAATTTCAGGAGAAACTATAATAGGGTATAAAAGGATAGATTATTCAGTCTACTTTTAAAAAGCAACTACTTGTTTAAAATACTTTACATTGCTATGAACCTTTGTATGCTGATACAAAGTTGAGATTATTTTTGTTAGAATATACTACTGTTGAACATACTGTACATACATTTCTAGTCTTGTTCAATGTATTGTACCTATACATATTATTTAACAATGTAATGCAAAATTGCTAGTCCTTGAAAGTTATTATTACAAACTATTTAAGATAATAAAGAAATGTTAGTAGTTAGTCACCTATTACAATTAAACTTGTGGTTTACAGTTTGCCTCTCAAGTACTGAGATTACAAACCTGTACCACTATGTTGCTGTTGGATGTCTTTCTGTATGTTGTGTGGCTCCCATTGGGTAATAAATAAAGCTGTTTTAGCCTATGGCAAGAAAGCTTACAGCTAGGCAGGAAATCCAAGCAGAGATATAGGGAGATGAAGGGTGAAGTTGGGGGAGACACCAGCCTGCTGCCGAAGGAGCAGCAAGATGGGTAACGCCACGGCCACGTGGCAACATATAGATTAATAGGAATGGGTTAATTTAAGATGAAAGAGGTAGCTAGCTAGCAAGAAGCTGAAGCCATAGGCCATACACTTTGTAATAAATATAAGCCTCTGTGTAATTATTTTATAAGTGGCTGTGGGACCGCGGGTGGGAGAGATTCATTCTGACCGTGAGGCCTGATGGGACACAGAGAAACTTCCCTCTACATTATGTGGCCTCTCCTTCATGTGTTTCCTTTTTTCTTTCTGTTTTATTGTACTTAATATGTTAGGTTTGATTCTCTCAGATTTAGTTGGTATTCTCTTTTTACTTTTTAATGCCAAGCCGGTTCTCCTAATTCCTATGCAATGCCACACCCATGCTTCTTCCTGGCTAATTTGTTATTAATGAACAAATATTACAACAATCAGTATGTTGTAGAAGTGTAACTTAGTAGTAAGTTTCAGTTCTGATGATACTTTATAGTGTATTGTGTTTATATTAAAACAAAACTTCTCAAAATTAGCACTATTGCTTTCAAAATAGGCTTGTTGCTTTTAACTCTGATAGTTCATTTTAGTTATTCTAGCAAAGTTAGGTTTGCTCAGACGTCTCTGGAAAGTGCTTAAAATCCATTGACCACTTTGAGTGCCATTCTGGCAACTACCACTGACATTTTAGTAGTTATCTGATAGGGTAGTATTTTACATTGTGTGTAAATTAAAAAAGCTGATAATTCTTACGTTAGTAATTTGGTCTTGTTGACTGAAACTCACTGTGATAAGACTCTTGGCTAATTTTTTACATGATTTAGAACAGGATTTCAATATTAAAAATTGTGCTTTATATTAATTATATTTTAATAAAACTGCTGTTTAAAACGTGGCTGCCCTCTTCTACTGAAAATGATATTCAGTAGGTTCTAACATTCTATTTGTAAATGGAAACATGCTCTGGGCTAATTATTTGAAATGAACTAACATTGCACTTAAGGGACTGAGAAGTAAGATAGTTGTGAGTTCAAAGCCAGCTTGGCTTACATCTGGAGTTCCAACCCATGCTTGGTTCCTTATTGATATCTTGTCCCAGAAAACAAAAAATTAGGGGTTGGGGAAATGACTACATCACAAAAATGTTGCTGCACAGGTGTGAGGACCTGATCTCGATCCCTAGTAGCCATGTAAAAAGAAAAAAGCTGAGTACAGTGTGTATCAGCACTGGTATGGAAGAGAAAGGAAGATCACTAGTGCATACTAACCAGCCAGGCCATCAAATCATCCACTTACGAAGAGATCCTGTCTCAACATGTAAGGTTGAAAGTGATATCAGAAGATACCTGACACTGACTTCTGGCCTCTACATACACGTACACAGAAGTGTATGTGCATCCTTACATACTAGCCGATGAATTAGAAACTAGAATACTTAAAAAATGAGATTATTTAACATCTTACTGACTTTTCTTATAAAGTTAATCCTCAGGTAGTAAAGAGTAAATGATCCTTTGGAGTATTTGAAGTCATGCACGTGGTTGCTGGGCTATCTCCATTTTTCAGTTCTCTCTTCCTAGTCTTCTAATTTTTTTTAAACCTTTAATGAATGACAAATGCTACAGTTATTGTGATTTTATTTTGTTTAAGATACGAAGCTGGGTGCTAAGTATGTTAGTTCTTTTTATATATACTCTTATCTCATGAGCTAAGAAATCTCTTCATTTTATTAGATGATTGGGACTTATAAAAGGTCACGTTATAACAGGTCATGTGAAGAGAGGCACATTTGTAAGTGCTCCAGTTGATAATTCAGACCTAGGGATGCCTCTGTTTAATTGTATACTGGTTACCAAACCTTTCTTCATTTCCTTTACAAATAATATCCCAGACCTAGGATTAGAGTGTCTTGATTACAGGATCCAGAATTGGGTTTAAGAAGGAAGAACTCTAAGTTAAAATTGTCAAAATATTTTTTTTCTTTTCTTAAAAATTCCTCTTTTTGGGCTTGAGGAGGTAGTTCAATTGGTAAACAAGATTTGAGTTCAACACCCAGAACCTGTGGTTTTAAAGTCATAAGCCCTGGTGTGGTGACACACTTTTAATCCCAGCACTTGGGAGGATCTGTGAGTCCAAGGCCACCTGGTCTCCATAGCAGGTTCCAGATCAGCCAAGGCTGTACTGTGAAACCCTATAAACAAAGGAAAATAAAACAGAAACCAGGCATGGCGGTGCATGAATCTCAACATTAGGGAGGCAGCTCGGTGGATCCCAGGGGCTCAGTGGCAGGAAGGCCTTGCTTTCTTAATAAATTACAGGTGAGTGAGAGACTCAATCTCAGAAAATATGTAGGGCAGTGCCTGAGGAACAACACCCACCTTGACTCTGGTCTGCACATGCACGTACTCACATGTACACACGTGTGCCCCCCACCCCGCCCTTAAACATGAACATATACCCAGATAATTTAGTCTTTTAGAACTTTTACAAAGCCCCTTAGTTTATTAAAGACCCAGTCATCATTTGTAAAGTGAATGGGATTACTATGGTTAGTAACAGAATTCCCATTTTGTTTCTGGTGTATCACTTAATTTCACTAACCACATTGCAATGTTGTTTTTTTGTGGGTTACTCAAAGTAAATACTGTTGTCTCTCTTCCATTTCTTTATTGTGACTGTTGACATCTAGATTGGTATGACAGATCCTTCTAAGACACTCATTCTGTTGAGTGAAAACCAGAGTTTGTGATGGGTGCTCCTCAGGTGTGTTGTGTGTGCTCTTCTTTAGCTCACTACGACTTCCTGCTGTGATAACGCAGCAGCTCAGAGAGTTTGTTGTGCACTACCCTGCCTGGCTTCGTCATGAGAAGTAAAGGTCTACTTTTTCACTGGTGATTTAACCTCTAGTTTTTTGTAATTAGTATAGTGGACTTTTACCGTATCTTCTCAGACCTTACCAGACTAAAAAAGCTATTCATTTATTTATTTATCTATTTAATAAAATTAATTAAGTAATTAATTTAGTTTTTCAAGACAGGGTCTCTGTGTAACAGCCCTGGCTGTCCTGGAACTCACAGAGATCCATCTGCCTCTGCCTCCTAAGTGCTGGGATTAAAAGTGTATTCTACTATGCCCAGCTTTATTAAAAAGTTATTTAAAATTTTGCCCCATGTTTTATTTGTTATTTTATTTTGTGTGTATATGAATGCCTGCATGTATGTAACTGTACCACGTGAGTGCCTGGTGCCTGTGGAGGTCAGAAGAGTGTATCTGGAACTTGAGTTACAGAGTTGTAAGCTACTGTGTGGATGCTGGGAACAGCCTGATTTCTCTGTAAGGGCAGCAAGTGCTTTTAATGGCTGAGCCATCTCTCCAGCCTCTTCTGTATTTAACTTTACTATTATTTTTTTTCTTTAACATTTTAAGTTCCAGCCAGGTACTAAATCTGGCACATTTTGAATGAACTATTCCTTCACTTTAGTGGAAGAAGAGAGTCTATGCCCTTCCATTAAGTGAGATGTAAATAGATCCATTATCTTAGCTCTTTGAGTATTTGTACTTTGAACTATAGGAAAGATTTATGTTATGTATTGTGCCTCACAGTTCAGTCCATCTGTGATAACTGCTTTCAGTTATTTAGGCATAGCAGATTAGATTTAGTACATTTAGTCATGTAATACATGTGCATAATATATCTGTCTTAAAAATTTGCTAAAGTTGTAATGAGATTATGAGGTAAAATGAATCTAAATTAGTTTAATTCCTTATTATGAAAGATACTTCTGGAAAAAATTCTTGTGTGGAGATACTTGAAGATGTTATTTCTTTTAATTTCAAAAATTTATTTTTTTCAGATTTATTTTTATTTTATTTATATGGATGTTTTGCCTTCATGCATGTTTGTGCACCACATGCATGCAGTACCCTTAGAAGCCAGAAGAGAGCATTGGATCCACTTGGAACAGGAATTGCAGACTTTTTAAAAACTGTGTGGGTTCCAGGAATTGAACCTGGGTTCTCTGCAAGAGCAGTCATTACTTCTAACTACTGAGCCTTCTCTCTAGCCTTGAAAAAGTTATTTCTAACAATGGACTCTATAAATAAACCATGGTTTGTTGATACGCTAGACTACTGAATTATGTAGAAGAATGAGATAGCTGTTATTGATGAGGGATCTCTTCATTATCTTAATTAAAGAAACGTCAAGATATGTAAGAAAGGAGAAATAGTATGTATCTCATTTTCTTAAACGTGCTGGAGAAACTACAAGGATTAAAAAACAAATGAATAACAGTAGTTCACTTATATTTGAGGTGGGGGTGAGAATTGGGAGGCATAGTGACCAGAGGTGAGAGTAGGAGTACAGTGTTCACTTGGTGTATTTATAAAAATCACCCAGTGCTATGCGTGCATCCACCATTGAGAGTAAGTTTTACAAAATAAATATTAGAGGCTATAAAATTAACAAAGTTAAAAAATTGTATTTTTTTAGATGAATTACAGTTTATTGACTGGGAGATCAACAGTGACATGGAAGATCCTGGAGGGCCCAGTGAATGGGACGATGGTGAGGGGGCCGTGGACATCTCGGATTGTGCTTCTTGTGCAAGCGGTCGTTCTTTTACAAACGATGACAGGCTCTGTGAGCCCCCTGAGGTAAGAATAATTGTGTGAACTCTTCTGTTCTCCTTATGACACTGGGTGAGGGTAGCATTTCTCTCCCTTAACCCCACCTTCTCAGGGCGGTCACTTCAACTCCCCACCTTCTCAGGGGCAGTCAGTCAGTCACTTCAACTCCCCACCTTCTCAGGGGCAGTCACTTCAACTCCCCACCTTCTCAGGGGCAGTCACTTCAACTCCTCACCTTCTCAGGGGCAGTCACTTCAACTCCCCACCTTCTCAGGGGCAGTCAGTCACTTCAGCTCCCCACCTTCTCAGGGGCAGCCATTTTAACTCTGGCTAGAGGATTTTGTTCTTCATGCTCATCTCTAAAGTGACAGGATCTCCTGCACTGAGCTCACATCCATCCATCTCTGTTCCTTGTGCTGCCCTTGTAGTCTCCCAGTACAGATATAGTGAGGTTTGTGACTAGTATTTAACATTTTCACATCGATAATATTGATGACCAAAGGCACTATTATTTCTTTCATAGCTTTTTTTTGTTTTCCTTTGGCGTACTATTATTTTTTTTGCTTAACCTAATTTAATGCTAATAATTAATTTGTCACTGTTGTTTGTTTCTGTTGTTAAGCTGTTTAGACATCATAGGGATTTTATCTCTTCTATTTTCTTAGAACTCTCTAGCCCAAAACCTCCTAGCCACTCTAGTTTGAATATAATGTTCTCACTAGTTGTGGATGTTGTTACCTTGGGGTCTCCCCTCACCATCTGTGCTAGTTATTGTTTTGTAGCTGTGACAGACTGCAGGTAAAAACTTCAGGGAGAGCCGGGCGGTGGTGGTCCATGCCTTTAATCTCAGCACTCGGGAGGCAGAGTCAGGCGAATCTCTGTGAGCTCAGGGCCAGCCTGGGCTACAGAGCGAGATCCAGGACAGGCACCAAAACGACACAGAGAAACCCTGTCTCAAAAAACCAAACCAAACCAAACCAAACCAAACCAAACCAAACCAAACCAAACCAAAACAACTATTTTTCCAGTTATTGTCAACAAGCCTGAAGTAGCCTCATTCTTGATCTTTTAAGATTTTTTTTATTGCTGGTTTTAAGCATTTTGATTGTGGTTTGCCTTGGTATGATTTGTTGGGTATTTGTCAAGATGCTAGTGAATGCAATGAATGTGTTTTTGGGAGTCCTCAAGACCAGTAAGTTCAGTATTGTTTTCTTTTATTTTGGTGGTACGGGAAAACATATATGCTGGTAACTTTATATATGCCAGACTAATACTAGGCCACTGAGGTAAGTGATCCTTAGCATGCTTTTACAATGGCTGCTTTAACAGTCTGAAGTAATATTTCATTGAGTTTTTTTTTGTTAAAAAAACATTTATTTAATTATTTGTGTGAGTATATATATGTGTACACATGCCTGTGGGTGCTCATGGAGGCCAGAAGAGGTCATCGGGTCTCCTGGAGTTGGAGTTATAGGAAATAGTGAGCCACCCAACATGGGTGCTGGAAACCAAACTCTGGTCCTTTGAAAGAGCAGTGAGTGAATACTCTTAATCATGGAGCCATTTTTCCAGCTCCTCATTGGGATTTTAATTTGCATTTCTTGGAAGTCTACTAAAGATTTGTACTTTTGGTCATTTATGTGCTTTGTTACAAATTAAGGTTTCTAAATAAAATAAAATAAAATCAAAAACCCAAAAGACCAAAAAAACACCCCAAAATAGAACTACCCTATATATAACCCAGCAAATATACATCTGGGTATGTATGCAAACAAATTGAATCAGTGTGATGAAGATTTTTCTGTACTCCTGTTGTCCTTGTTTGCTTTGCTTTTTGTTGCTGTGAAAAAAACTGAACAAAGGCAACTTGGGAGAGGAAGAGGAGTCAAGGCAGGAATTCAAGGAAGGAGCCTGAAGCAGAAACCACTGAGAAATGCTACTTAATGGGTTGTTTCCCTGGCTTATTGACTACCTTTCTTATACAGTCCACGTTCACGTGCTTAGGAATGGCACCCCCTAGAGTGGGCTTGACCTCCCTCTCATCAATTAAGAAAATGCCCCACAGACATGCCCAGAATGCACAGTCTGATGAATCCAGTTCTTAAATTGAGATTTTTTTCTCTTCCCAGTTATGTCTAGTTTTGTGCCAAGTTGTCAACAACCATGACACCCCTGTTATTGCAGAATATTCATCATAGCAAGATGTTGAAGCAACCTAGGTGTTTAGACTCGAATGAATGGGCAGATAAAATGTTATATATGTGATCAATACTATTCATCCCTTAAAAAGAAAGGAATTCTGACATTTGTAGCAACATTGGTGAGCTTAGATGACATCTGTTAACTGAGATAAATCAGACACATATGAAGGCAAAACAGGTTTAGTATCCCTTATTTGGGGTTGTTTTAGATAAAAATGTATTTTAGATTTCAGACCATTTGCATACCTATAATGAGTTATTTTAGATATGGGAACAAAGTCTAAACATGAATTCAGTGGTGCTTGGTATACAACCATGTACATAAGGACTGAAGGAAATTTATACAATGCTTTTAGTGTGCCTGGCTTTTGACTATAATTCAATACATGAGATCAAGTATGCAACTTTCCACTTGGGGTGTCCTGTCAGTTACTCAGTAAATTTCCGATTTTGGAATTTGTATTTTTGAATTATGGATGCTTAACCTGTATTACTATGGGGCAACTTGGGAAGGATTGATATTATATATGTTTGGTTTTTGAGAAAAGGTCACACTGTGTTGCTCTGGTTGGCCTGGAACTTACTCTGAAGACCAATTGGCCTCAGACTCACAGAGGTCCATCTGCCTCTGCCTCTCATGTGCTGGGATTAAAAGTCTATACCTCTAAACTTGGGTTGATGTTAATTCTCAGAACATTTCTTAGACTACATTATGGAAGCTGTTGTTCAAATCTTAGATGGCCTTTTAATAAAAAACCCAGAGCCAGATATTAGGGTGAAAGCTGAAAGATCAGAGAAGCGGAACAGTCACAGCCACTAGTTCTTACCTCTACAAAATCCTCAGCCTAAAGAGAGTGAGTTCCTGTTTCCTCACACCTTATATACCTTTCTCTGCCTTGCCATATTACTTCCTGGGATTAAAAGGATGTGTGCTTCCCAAGCAAAGGCATGAGATCTCAAGTGCTGGGATTAAAGGTATGTGCCACCACTGCCTGACCTCTATGTCTAATCTGGTGACTGGCTCTGTCCTCTGATCCTCAGGAAAGTTTATTAGGGTACATGATATATTACCATAGAAGCCATAAGTCCTGGGCTTTTCTTTGATATAACATTTTATACTTCCATGTATTTGCATAGAATTTTATTTTTTAACAGCTGGACAATATTCCATAGTGTATCTGTATCACATTTTCCTTATCTATTTGTCAGTGGAAGGACATAGGTTGTTTCCATTTTCTAGCTGTTGTGAATACAGTAACAGTGAACATGCTGAGCAAGTATCTGTGGAGTAGGATGCTGAATCCTTTGGGCACCTGACAGAGCGTGTATATCTGGGTCATATGGTAGAATTATTTTTAGTTTTTTTTTTTTTTTTTTTTTTTGGTTTTTCGAGACAGGGTTTCTCTGTGTAGCTTTGCGCCTTTCCTGGAACTCACTTGGTAGCCCAGGCTGCCCTTGAACTCACAGAGATCCACCTGGCTCTGCCTCCCGAGTGCTGGGATTAAAGGCGTGCGCCACTACCGCCCGGCTATTTTTAGTTTTTTTGAGGATGTTCCACACTGCTTTCCAGGGTGGCTAGACCAGTTTGTAATCCCAGCAACAGTGAGTGAGGGCACCCCTTTTCCCACATCCCTTCTACCACTTTTCCTCAGTTGTTGAAATTTTCCATTCTGACTGGGGTAAGATGAAATCTCAAAGTTGTTTTGACTCCCTCACAGTGGGGACTCCCTCCCAGGCTCTGGATTAGGCACAAGTCACACCCAAACACAGAGAGATCCTTTATTAAACAGGGAAGAAAAGTTGAAGTGGCTGCTTTCTGACTCAGGCAGAAACCAGCAGCAAATAGGAGGGGAGGGTCTGTGTTAGAATGGGCTAGGATGTGGTGGTAATGGAGATGGGGATGAGGGAGAAGGGGACAGGAACCAGGGAAGGAGGAAGGGGCATATGACCCAGAGGGACAAGCGACCGCCTCGGGATAGAGAGGAGACAGACCTAGCACATAGGAAAATGGCGATTTATAAAGGTAAAATGGGAAACCCCGTGTTAGGATGAGGTGTTCAGTTGTAATTGGGCATGCTAATAAGGTGAACCAAAGGGAGACTTTTTATTGCTGGACTTTGGTAGTCAGCCTCAGGAGAAGAAAGAGGCCAAATAAGGGACTAGACCTTGGTGGCCAGCTTTAGGAATGTAATCAGATGGTTTTTAGCAAGGCAGAAGGAATGGGTGAAAGGGCAAGGCCTGCCAGAGCCGTCTGCATCGAGAGGGCTAGTGTCCCTTCAACTTCTTAGCTGTTTTTCTTTTTCTTTTTTTAGAAACGCTATGTTCAGATCCCTAGCCCATTTTTAAAATGGGACGTTTGCTTTTTTGACTCTTTGTTTTTTGAGTTCTTCGTATATACCTCTGTCCAGGGGTATACCCGGCAAAGATTCTCTCCATTCTGTGGGCTTCCTCTTCCCCCAGGTGATTGTTTCTTTAGCAGTGCAGAATCTGTTTTGACAAGTCTCACTTGTCAATTATTGGCCAGAAAGTCTTTTCCTGCACCTATATCATGTAGGCTACCCATGCCCCCATGTTTTCTTCTAACAGTTTCAGGTTCAGGTTTCACATGTAGATTTTGATGCATTTGGAGTTAGTTTTGTGCAAGGTGGTTTTGATAGCTACAGGTCTATTTTCATTCTTTTGCATGTGGACAACCAGTTTTCCAAGAACCATTTGCTGAAGGTGCTTTTTTCCCTTGAGCTTATGTTTTTGGCATCTTTGTAAAATACTAAATGGCTGAAGTTATGTGTACTATTGTTTTGGTCTTTGATTTTGTTCTGTTGGTCTACAGTCTTTTTTTTTATATTTAAAAGTATTTTTAAAAGTTATATTGATTGCAGTTATTGTATTGTTAATTTTTGGTGTTGTTGTTTGTAATAAATTACACCTTCTTATTTCTTTCTACTGTCCCTTGGGTTATGCTCATTCTTCTTTTCAGCCTAATAAATTGCTTCTTGTATTTTCTTTAGATGTATTACATTCATTTATGCTGTTGAATATTTGTTTAATGATGCAAAGATGTGTTGCATTCTTTTATGTTTCATTCAACTCTGTAAAACTGTGTTATTTTGCCTGTCTAAAACACCTGATTGGGCTAATAAAGAACGTCCAATAGTTAGGCAGGAGAAAGCGTAGGTGAGGCTGGCAGGCAGAGAAAATAAATAGAAGAAGAAATCTAGGCTTGGGAGAAGAGAAAAGAGGGATGATTGAGGAAAGGAGGAGAGGAAGATGCCAGGGGCCAGCCGCCCAGCCACAGAGCCAGCCATGGAGTAAGAAGGAAGGAGAGATATATAGAAAAAAAGGTTAAAAAGTCCAGAGACAAAATGTAGTTAAAGAGAAATGGGATCGTTTAAGTTAGAAAAATTGGCTAGAAACAAGCCAAGCTAAGGCCAGGCATTTGTAAGTAAAAGTAAGTCTCCATATATTTGTTTGGGAACTGAGTGGTGGGTCCCCAAAGAGTAAAAAATAACCAACTACAGTTTATATCATGGATAATTTTTCTTTGTGTTTCAACTATGGAAGTTAATTTTGCTGGGTACAGTAGTCTACGTTGGTATTCCGGTTCTACTGGCTTTTAGAGTTTCCACTGAGAAACCAACTGCCATTATGACTGGTTTCCTTGTATGTGTGGCTTGTGTTTCTTCTCTTGAAGCCTTCAATACTCTTTCTTTGTTCTGTATTTTACTGTTTTAACTATATGCTGTGGGGATTTTCTTTTCTGGTCTTATTTTTTTTGGTGTATCTGTGTGGTTGTGTCTTTCCTTAGTTTGGGGAAGTTTTCTTCCCTGATCTTGGGATTCTTCTCCCTCATTTACTCTTGTAATTCCAAGGTTTGGTTTTTTTTTCATGCTGTCTAACATCCTTTCCTGTCTTTATTAAATTTTTTGTATTCTTTGCTTATTACATCTTGATCATCTCCTTTATATTTAAGTTGATAATCTGTCTTTTGTTTGATGATTCTACTTATTACGTTTTTCTTTTAAGTTTTCTAACTAGGTTTTGAGTTTTTCAATTCCATTTTTATTTCAGCTTGAGTTCTTCTATATCTTTCTTGAATTCCACTTTCAAATCCTGGTGGTTTGTTTTTGTCATTTTCTTCAACTTTGTGTTTTCTTTGGCATCACTTAGGTGCTTATTCTTGTTACCTTCCTTCTCTTTGAGTTCATTGAGCTGTTTCTTTGTGTCGTCTTTAAAACTCCTTGGATTCTTTGATGATTTTTGTGCTTATTCTTTTAAATTCTACATTCTGAGGTTCATTGGCAGATACTTCTGTAGGAATGGTAGATTTTTGGGAGGGATACTGCCTTGAGTTTTCAACTTGTATTTTTGGGATGAAATCTGGGTACATGAATTTTCTTTGTGAGTGCTATGTCTGATAATGGTCAGAACAGATTGGGGCAGAGGAAATGATGTGCAGGTCTTGAGGTTGGTTGTGCCTTTAGTGGAATAAAGAGTACAGAGGACTGGGCTAGTGTGCAGGATGTGTGTCCTGGACCAGGTTTGGAATTTGGGGTAGACTTGGGAGTACGGTGGTTTCCAAGAGGGGAGGATCAGGTGGGTTCACATTGCTTGATCCTGGAGAAGGATGTGCAGGAGGATTTGGCTGTTTGGAGAGGTTGGATTTGTCCAGAGGGCCCTGTAGGTTGCAGGCAGGGAGGGCAGGTCCTGATGGAAGCCTCTAGGTGCAGGCAGGAAGGAGTGGGGGGGGTGTATGTCGCATATCAGATATCCTGCATATCCTATATTTACATTATTATTCATAACAGTAACAAAATTATAGTTATGAAGTAGCAACGAAAATAATTTTGTGGTTGTGGGTCACCACTACATGAGGAACAGTATTAAAGAGTCACATCATTAGGAATGGAATGTTGAGAGCTACTGGTATAGAGACTGGTATAGAGATTCCATGCTTTCTGTGAGGCACCACAGTTTTCAAGACTGTCTTCCAACTTCCTGGTGGCAGCAGAACTGATGTCACTGACGTCTTCCCTTTGGGTTTCTCTCCAGATCTTACTCTTGCTTCTCTCTTTTCTTTTTTTCCTCCAATATTTCTATTTTAAAGTTTTTCTGTACAATATATTTTGGTCATACTCCCACCTCCCCAGGACCTTCCCATCTTTCTGGATACCCAACTTCATGCTCTCTTTTTCTAAAAAGAAGGAAAAACAAAATTTAAACAAACAAAATTCAGTAAAAGAAAAAGTAACAAAAATATAAAACTGTCGCCGCACACACACACACACACACACACACACACACAGAGAGAGAGAGAGAGAGAGAGAGAGAGAGAGAGATTTACTCAGTTTCGTTTTGGCCAAGTATTTCTAGGTATGAGGTTCCTGTACAGCAGTAGCTGGTCCCAAAAAAATAGGACCCTTCCTACTTAAAATAAAGCCCTAAATAAAACTACTGGGGAATAGCTTGGAAGTTGAGCTGGTTGGTCAGTTTCCCATCCTGAGTGTTGCTATGTGACCCTCTGTCCCAGGGTCTGATTTAGACACACCTTCTAGTGTATCTAATCATGCACAGCTTCTCCCCACATTTGCTCATTCAAGTTCCTAAGTGAAAAAGGAAAGATTACAAACAAGAAAACAATCAGGAACCAGTTCCCCTAAATATTTTTGATGTTTCTGCACTCTGGCCAGGACAGAACTACAGATAAAAGTAGGGACATTCTGGCTTCTATCCAAGAACAAACTGGTTGTCCAGAACAGGAAGCAGAGTTGCTGGGTTTTGGAGTCATGTGCCAAAACTGCCTGACTGATTTTTTTCTCCTCTCCTCATCCTTAGTTTAGGGTGAGGTTAGTCCCTAGAAGTAGTACACAAAATATTTTTTTCTTCAGTTTGTTGGCATTTTGAAGTATTTTCTGTGTTATCCTGGGATCTTTTGTTTGACCCATTGGCTAGTCTTGACTATGTTGTTTATATGTTTTAAAATTTCCCAGTTTTTGCCTGTGTTTTACATGGATTTTTATTCTAATCTTGTAGCATAGCATACTTAGATTTCACCCTTTTGTATTCAGTTTTATAGCCTAATATGTGATTTGTCTGGAAGAATGTTCCATATGCATTTGAAAAGAATTTGTATTCTGTTTTCGGGCAGACCATTTTTCAAGGTATCTCTTTGGTCTCATTGATGTTTTTCGAGGAGTTGGGAATATAATGTTGTTAGCTAGCATGGCTAAGGTCCTAAATTCACTGCACCATAAATAAGTAGACATGTATGTAAACAATTAGAATAGCAATTTCTTAGAACAGTTCAGTTCTTAATTTTCTTCATCGTTTGCCTAGTTTTCTAATCTATCATTAAAAGCAAACTGATGTCTCCAACTATTGTTATACTGTCTATTGACCTTTTTTATTTGTCAATTTTGTTATTACATTTCCCTCTAGTATAAAAGTGTTTGGCCTCATTTGGTGGTGCATACCTTTAATCTCACTAATTGGGAGTCAGAGGTAGGTGGATCTCTTGTTAGTTCAAAGCCAGCCTGTTCTATATAGTGAGTTCCAGGCCATCCAAAGCTACATAGTGAGATCCTGTCTCAAAAAATAATAAAAAAAGGGGTCTGATTTAATTTATTTGTCTTTTATCTTATTGATAAGTGTTATTCATGCATATTACTTTGATTTCATTTCAACATGTTTCAGAACCCCCCGCCCCCCACACACACACTATTTGGTCATTCCTGATTTATTGTTTAGTATATTTTTCTTTGTAAGTCAATTTTGTTATTGCTTATTTCCATTTTTCTTTTTTCAATTAGATGTTGTTTTAAATCTCTTTATTAGTTCTTTGAAAATTTAATAGTGTATTTAATCATATTTATCTCCCCCAACTACACTCAGATCCACTCCCACTTTGTGTCCTTTTTTCCCCCTTAAACCTATTACACATACTTTATGTGGCCCATATACTTTTTGATGTGTGGCCTACCACTGGAGCATGAGCAACCCACAAGGGACCACACCCTTAAAGAAAACTGACTCTTCCTTTTTCACCAGCTGTCAATTGCCAGTCGCTCCTTAGCTAGTAGTGAGACTTCATGTCCACCTTCCCTGTCCATGCTGGTATTTTGTCTGGTTTGAGCGTGTGCAGGTCTGGAGCATGCTGTGTCTGGAGCATGCTATGTATGATTGCTCTGTTGTTTCCAGAAAACACTGCTGCTGTATAGCCATCCACTGCCTCTGGCTCTTACAGTCTTTCTGCTTCCTTGCCAGCAATAATTCCAGAGCCTCAAAAGGAGGGGGTATGATATGGATGTCCTATTTAGGGCTGATTATTCCACAGGCATATTCTCTATACCTTACCCAGTTGTGGATCTCTGGGTTCATCACCATCTACTGCAAAAAACAAAAAACAAAAAACAAAAAACAACTTCTCTGATGAGGCTTGAGGGATGCACTAATCTGTGAATAAAACATTGAGGCATTGGGAGTCTTAAATACCATGCCCATTTATCAGAGTAGATTCTCCTCTAGGGCTTATGGTCTCTCTAGCCATAGATTTTTACCTCAGTACTGGTGTCAGATATGGGCTTCAACTTGTGGGATAGGCCTTAAGTCCAAAAGGAGAGTGCTTGGTTACTCCCATGACATTTGTTCTTACCAGTGGGCATGTCTTGCCTGGTAGGTTGTTGTAGCTTGCAAGGTTCACGGCTGGTTAAGATTGGTGATTGCTTTTCTCCTCTGGTAGCATACATAGCACCTTCCAGCACTAGGAAAGCTATTTAGTAGCGATGAAGCTTCCCAGTAGTTAGTACCAGCTTGATTTCTCCATGTTCAGTGACTCAATGTGTCTTAAGGATTAGGGTACCATCAAGTTCTGGAGGATAACCAGGAACCTTGGCAGTAGCCTGTAATGCTTAAGGGGTCTGTGAGACCTAACTGCCCAACAGCTCCAAAAGAGATAACTGATTTGTGGTGGTTTGAGTGAGAATGGCCCCCATAGGCTCACGTATTTGAATACTTGGTCCCTAGTTGGAGGAACTATTTGGGAAAGATTAGGAGGTGTAGTCTCACTGGAGAAGGTGTGCCATTTCCCATTTAGGTCTCTCTGCCTCCTTCTTGTGGGTTAGATGTAAGCTCTCAGATAGTGCTCCAACTTCATGCCTGCCCAGCTGCTGTCATACTTCCCACCATAATGGTCATGGACTTACCCCTTGAAACTGTAAGTCCCCAATTTACTCTGTAAGTTGTGTTGGTTATGGTGCCTCTTCATAGCAATAGAAAAATAATCAAAACACCATTCCTGGCACTGGACTTTTTAATCCATTAGTCTGTGGTGTCTAGTGGGGCATTGCTGCCCATTATTTGGTAGCTCCACCTATTCTTTTTATTTATATGTATTTCAACAAGCTTCTACACTAGTCATCCTTTCCCAACTACGTTTTTAGGTGTTTGTTGGTCTTGTTTTTCCAAGGCCTTCAGGTATATCATTAACATTGATTCGAGCCTGGTGGGGTGGTGCACACACCTTTAATCCCAGCACTCAGGAGGCAAAGGGAGGCAGATCTTTATACTTTCAAGGTCAGCCTCATCTACAGAGTAAATTCTAGGACAGCAAGAACTGTTACACAGAGAAACCCTATCTGAAACAACAACAACAAAAAGAAAAGAAAAAAGAAAAAGGATATTGATTTCAGATCTCTCAAATTTTTGATGTGTGCACTTAGTGCTATAAACTTTCCTTTTAGGAGGAGTGTCTTTATTGTGTCTTATTTTCGGTAGTGTTTGTTTTCATTTTCATTCAATTCTAGGATTTTTTTAAAAAAATTTCCTTTCTAAATTCCTTAACCCAGTTACCTAGTAGTTTAGTTTTTTTTTTTTGTTGTTGTTGTTGCTTGTTTTTTACATTTCTGTGAGTTTGTATCCCCCCGACCCCCTTGGGAGTGTTTAGGGGGCCTTCCTTGATTTTTTTTTTTTAATGTTGTAGTTTCATTTTCTTCCAGTTCTTAAAATTTGTCAAAATCCCTTTTGTTTCTTCCTTGACCCACTCATTATTCAATAATGTATTGTTTAGTTTCCATAAGTCTGTAATTTCTGTAGCTTCTATTGCTTATTTCTTGTGGTGAGATTGAATGCAGGGTGTTATTTAACTTTTTGTATATTTGTTGATCTTGCTTGTCCCTTAATATTTGGTCGGTTTTGGAGAAAGTTCTATGGAGTGTTGAAAAGAAGGTGTATTGATATTAGAATAGATATGCCTAGTTTTTTCTTAGTTCCATTTACTTAGAATACCTTTCCCCATCCTTTTAATCATTGATGGTGAGGTGTTTTTTGGAGTCAGGAAAAAGATGAGTCCTGTTTTATTTTTTTTAAATTTTTATTTATTCTCTCATATAATACATCCTGACTGCAGCCTCCCCTCCCTCCACTCCTCCCAATCCCCCCCCCCCCCCAGCACCATCCCTGGATAAGACAACCTAGTAGGAAGAAAAGGGCCCCATGACAGGCAAAAGAGTCAGAGACATCCCCTCTCCCACTGTTAGGAGGGCCACAAACACCCCAAGGTAAACAACCCCAATATGTATGCAGAGGGCCTTGTGCAAACCCATGCAGGCTCTGTGGTTGCTGCCTCAGTCTCTGTGAGCCCCTGTGAACCTTGATTAGTTGATTCTGTGGGTCATGTTTTCCTGGTGAACTAGAACCCCCTGGCTCCTACAGTCCTTCTTCCTGCTCTTCTGCTAGGGGTCCCCAGCTCTACCTAATGTTTGGCTGTGGGTCTCTGCATTTGCTCTCATCAGCTGCAGGAGGAAGTATTTCTGATGACAACTGGATAAGGCACTGATCCATGAGTATAGCATAATATCATTAGGAATCATTTAATTGATTTTTTTTCTCAGTTGTGTTTGTTTCTTCCAGATCCTGGCCAGATCCAGGCAGTGTAGGGCATTAGCTCCCTCTTGTGGCTTGGGCCTCAAATTAGACCAGTCATTGGTTGGCCACTCCCATAAGCTCTGAGCCACCATTGCCCCAGGGCATCTTGCAGGCAGGACAGGTTTTGGGTTGTAGGTTTTGTGGCTGGGTTGTTGTCCCAGTGCTACCACCAGGAGCCTAGCCTGGTTAAAGAAGATGTTTGGTTCAGGCTCCATGTCTTCTATTACTCTTTAGGGTCACCCTCATAGGCTCCAGAAAGTTTCCACTGCAGTGGGCTTCCATATCACTCCTAAATGCTCAAGTTGTCTCTGCTACTACTCTCTCCCTCAGTCCCTACCCCACCTGATTCTGCCTGTTTCCATTTCCACCTCCCAAGTCCATCCACAAAATCTATCCTATCTCCCTTTCCCAGGGAACTCCATGCATCCCCTCAGAACTCTCCTCTTTATCTAACTTCTCTGAGTCTGTGGATTGTGTGTGATTATCCTTTAATTAACAGCACATATCCATTTATAAGTGAGTACATATCATGTTTGTTTTTCTGGGTCTGGGTTGCCTCCCTCAGGATGATTTTTTTCCTAGTTCTATCTTTTTGCCTGAAAATCTCATAATGTCATTTTTTTTCCCTGAAAGTTGGGTAATACTGTGTAAATATACATTTTCTTTATCCATTCTTCAGTTGAGAGACATCTAGGTTTTTTCCACTTTCCAGCTATTATGAATAAAGCCTCTATGAACATAGTTGAATAAGTGTCCTTATCATATAGTGGAGCATCCTTTGGGTATATGCTCAAGAATGGGTATAGCTAGGTCTTGAAGTAAATTGATTCCTGATTTTCTGAAGAATTGCCGTATTGATTTCCATAGTGACTGTACAAGTTTGTACTCCTACCAGTAATGGGAAAGTGTTCCACTTACTCCACATCCTTGCCAACGTGAGTTGTCACTTATGTGTTTGATCTTAGCCATTCTGACTGGTGTAAGTTAGAATCTCTGGGATGCAGTCTGCATGATCATGGTGGATGATCTTTTTGATGTGTTCTTGGATTCAGTTTGTGAATATTTTATTGAGTATTTTTGCATCTATGTTCATGAGGGAAATTGGTCAGTAATTCTCTTTCTGTGTTGAATATTTGTGTGGTTTGGGTATCAGGGTGTCTGTGGCCTCATAAAATGAATTGGGCAGTGTTCCTTCTGTTTCTATTCTGTGGAGGAATAACTTGAGGAAGATTGGTATTAGCTCTTCTTTGAATGTCTGGTAGATTCTGCACTAAAACCACCTGGCCTTGAGCTTTTTTTCCCCCCTTTTTGGTTGGGAGCCTTTTATTTCCTTAGAGGTTATAGGTCATTTTAAATTGTTTATCTGATCTTGATTTAACTTTGGTAAGTTGTATTTATCAAGAATATTATGCATTTCTTTTAGATTTTTACGTTTTGTGGAGTACAGGTTTTAAAAATACGACCTAATGATTCTTTGGATTTCCTCCGTGTCTGTTGTTATGTTTCCCTTTTCATTTCTGATTTTGTTAATTTGGGTATTCTCTCTCCATCTTTTAATTTGTTTGGATAAGGGTTTGTCTATCTTGTTGATTTTTCTCAACTAACTTGTTTCATTGATTCTGTGCATTGTTCTCTTTGTTTCTATTTCATTGATTTTAGCCCTTAGTTTATTTCCTGCCTTCTGCTCCTCTTGGGTGAGCTTCCTTCTTTTTGTTCTAGAGCTTTCAGGTGTGCTGTTAAGTTACTAGTATGAGATCTCTGCAATTTCTTTATGAAGGCACTTACTGCTGTGAACTTCCTCTTAGCATTGCTTTTATTCTATCCCATAATTTTGGGCATGTTGTGCATTGATTTTCATGAATTTTAGGAAGTCTTTGGTTTCTTCCTTTGTTTCTGTCTTGACCCATCAGTTGTTTAGTAGAGAGTTGTTCAGTTTTCATGAGTTTATAATCTTTCTGTTATTTCTGTGGCTATCCAAATCCAACTTTGATCCCTGGTGGTCTGATAAGATGCAGGAGGTTATTTCAGTTTTATTGCCTTTGTGACTGAGTATGTGGTCAATTTTGGATCAAGTTCTGTGAAGTGCTGAGAAGAAGGTGTATTCTGTATTTGGGTGAAATATTCTGTAGATATCTGTTAGGTTTATTTTTGGTTTATAATGTGTGTTAGCTCCAGTGTTTCTGTGTTTCATTTTTGCTTAGATGACCTGTCTATTGGTGAGAGTGGGGTACTTAGTCACTGTCTATCAAAATGTGAGGGTTGATGTGTGATTTAAGTGTTAGTAATGCATAGATGTTAAGAATTGAGATATTATCTTGGTTGATTTTTCCTTTGATAAGTATGTAGTGTCTTTCCTCATTTGATTAATTTTGGTTTGAAGTCTATTTTGTTATATATTAGAATAGCTATATAAGCTTGTTTCTTAGATTAATTTATTTGTAAAATCTTTTAACCCTTTACTCTGAGGCAATGTCTGTCTTTGATGTTGAGGTGTGTTTCTTGTATGCAGCAGAAGGATGGATTGTGTTTTCTCATCCTTTCTGTTAGTCTGTGTCTTTTTATTGGGGAATTGAGTCCATTGATATTGGGAGATATCAATGACCAATGTTTTTAAATTCCTGTTATTTTGTCATTGTTGTTAGTGGTGTGTGTGTGTGTGTGTGTGTGTGTGTGTGTATTTGCTTCCCCTTCTGTTAGTTTTTGCTGGTGTGAGATTATTTCCTGCGTTTTCATGAGTATAGTTAAACTTCTTGGGTTGGAGCTTTTCATCTAGTACCTTCTGTAATGCTGGATTTATACGTAGATATTGTTTAAATTTGACTTTATCAGGTAATATTTTGTTTTCTCCATCTGTGGTGACTGAAAATTTTGCTGGGTATAGTAGTCTGGGTTGCCATCTATGGTCTCTTAGTGTCTGCTGTAACATCTGTCCAGGACCTTCTGGCTTTCAGAGTCTCCATTGAGAAGTCAGGTGTAAGTCTAGTAGGTCTGCCTTTGTATGTTACTTGGCATTTCCCCCTTGCAGCTTTTAACATTCTTTCTTTGTTCTGTATGTTTAATGTTTGATTATTATTTAATGAGACCCCCCCCCCTTTTTTTTTCTGGTCCAATCTATTTGGTGCTCTGTATGTTTCTTGTACCTTTATAGGCAAGTCTTTTTTTTTAGGTTTGTAAAATTTTCTTCTATGATTTGTTGAAAATATTTTCTGATCCTTTGAGTTGGGATTCTTCTTCTATTCCTATTATTCTTAGGTTTAGTCTTTTTATAATGACCTAGATTTCCTGGATGTTTTGTGTAAGAAAGTTTTTAGATTTAACTTTTTCTTTGACTAATGTATCTATTTCTTCTATTGTATCTTCAGTGCCTGAGATTCTCTCATTTTTTTTCTTTTATTCTCTTGGTGATGCTTGCATCTGTAGATCCTATTTGCTTCCCTAGATTTTTCATTTCCAGAATTCCCTCAGTTTGTATTTTCTTTATTTCTTCTATTTCCGTTTTCATGCCTTGAACAGTTTTATTTGTTTTCTTCAACTGTTTGTTTTTTTCTTGGGTTTCTTCATTTTTTTTTTTTTTTAAGATTTATTATGTATACAGCATGTATGACTGCAGCCCAGAAGAGGGCACCAGATCTCATTACAGATGGTTGTGAGTCACCATGTGGGTGCTGGGAATTGAACTCAGGACCTCTGAAGAACAGTCAGTGCTCTTAACCGCTGAGCCATCTCTCCAGTCCTCTTCAGTTTTTTTGTTTGTCTTTTCCTTGGTTTCCTTATTGGCTTTATTTATTTAAGGACTTCTACCATTTTCATAAAGTTGGTTTTAGGGTTGTTTTCTTGTGCTTCAGCTGTGTTGGAATATTTAGGGCTTGCTGTAGTAGGATAGCTGGATTCTGTTGGTGACATATTGCTCTTGCTATTGTTGATTATGTTCTTAACTGGCATCTAGGCATCTGGGTTTGGGGTGATTATAGGTCTAGGTTGCTGATTTCTGAATATGGCTTTGTTGGATGCTTGTTTGTTCCTAGGTTTCCTCTCGGCTCTTCTGGCTGGAGAGGCCTGTGGTTAAGTAGTGGGTCTCCACCTGAGTTGGGGGCTGGGCACTGAGAGAGTTGGGCAGTCTGCAGGTGGGTGGACCTACCTGGTGTTCTGGTGGCTGGTGTGACCTCTGGTACAGCAGGATGCCTCTGGTGTAGTTGGGGGCCTGGATATGGTGAGGGGAGGGGCAGTTTGGGGTAGGCCGGGTGGGCCCTGAGAAGAGTGTGTTTGGGCACCCTGCCGGAAGTTCCGGTAGCTTATATGGCCTCTGGTAGAGCAAGGGGGCTTTTGCCTCGGTTGTGGCCAGGGTATGTATGGGGAGGAGTACTTGGAGGTAGGCTGAGCAGGCCCTGAGAAACTATGGGTGGTCCTTGGTGTGTGACCTCTGGTGGAGCAAGGGCCTTCTGCTGGAGTTAGGATCCTCTATTTAGTCTCTCTCTCTCTCTCTCTGTCTCTCTCCCTCTCCCTCCCTCTCTCCCTCTTTTTCTCGAGATAGGGTTTTTCTGTAAAGACCCAGCTGTGCTGGAACTCACTTTGTAAACTGAAAAATCTGCCTGCCTCTGCCTCCTGAGTGCTGAGATTAAAGGTGTATGCTACCATTGTCTAGCTGGGTCTTATTTTCTAATCTAACCTATTAGTCAGTGTCTTTTTATAGGTGGAATTGACATCATTAATGTTCAGTTATTAATGAAGGATGCATATTAATTCCTGCCATCTTGTTGATTTTTGTGATGTTTTCACTTCTCTTTTAATTACGTCTCTTAGCATTATTTGTTTTTTGTGCCCATTTTCATGTATTGATCTTTGTCTTCAGATTGATGCCTTCCCATTAATAACTGGTTTAGTAGTCATAGAATCCTTTAACCTTTATAGACATTGTTTTTCTGGGTTTCTTAGTTAGGGTTTCTAATGCAGTGAAAAAACATCATGACCATGCCAACTCTTATGAAGGAAAACATGTAGATGTAACCAACCGTCTTATTAAATAAGAAACACAGAGCCAATGCAGGGATGAAAGCCCAAGAGGTCAGAGCTAAGAGCCTTACCGTCACTGCTGCAGCTATCCTCTTTAGCAAAGAGAGACCTACTTCCTGTGTGTTTGTCTTTATATAGATTTTCTGTTCTGCCTTCTCATTGGTTGTAAACCCAACCATATGATCTCCTCGTCAGTGCCCATCTGTACAGACCTCCAGGTCTTCTATGGTTGGTATTAAGATTAAAGGCGTGTGTTTCCATACTGGCTGTATCCTTGAACACACAGAGATCCGCCTAGTTCTGCCTCCCAAGAGCTGGGATTAAAGATGTGCACCACCAAACGCCCTGCTCTGCTATGGCTTGCTATTAGCTCTGACCCCCAGGCAACTTTATTTATTAACATACAAATAAAATCACATTTCAGTACAAATAAAATATCACCATAAAAACATTTCATTGTGGTGGCCCTCTTACAGTTCAGAGGTTTTAGTCCATTACCCTCATGGTGGGAAGCAAATCGGCATGCCTACAGACATGGTGCTGGAGAAGGAGCTGAGAGTTCGTACATCTTTACTTACAGGCTATAAGAAATGGTCTGTCTCACTGGGTGTGGCTTGAGCATATATGAGACCTCAGAGTCCACCTCCATAGTGACACACTTCTCCAACAAGACTACACCTACTCCAAAGCCACACCTCCTAATACACCCACTTCCTTATGGGGTATTTTCTTTCAAACCACCACATTCTACTCCCTGGCCACCAAAGTCTTGTAGCTATATCATAATGCAAAATTGCTTTCAGTCCAACTTCAAAACTTATGTATATTGTCTTAGTTATGGTTTCTATTGTTGGTACAAAACACCTTGACCAAAAAGCAAGTTGGGGAGGAAAGGGATTATTTGGTTACACTTCCACATTGCTGTTCATCACTGAAGGAATTAAATCCAGGAACTCAAGCAGGGAAGGATATGGGAGACAGGAGATGATGTAGAGGCCATTGGAGGGGTGGTACTTACTGGCTTGCTTTACCTAGCTTGCTCCTTCTGCTTTCTTAGTAGGACCCAGGGCCACCAGCCCCAGGATGGCACCATGCACCATGGGCTGGGACCTTCCCCATTGATCTCTAATTGAAACCATGCCTTACAGCTGGATCTCATGGAGGCGTTTCCTCAACTGAGGCTCCTTCCTCTCTGCTGACTCCAGCTTTTGTCAAGCTGAGTGAGACACAAAACCATCATTCATACACACACACACACACACACACACACACACACACACACACACACAGTCTTTTAGATGCTTTCACTCATCCTTGTTTTTCATGTGATTTGTATGGATTTATATGGTGTATTTTTCTTAGGTGGGTTTGTAAGCAATAGTCAGTTTTGTAAGTCTAGGAATATGTTTTGCCTTTATTTGGCTGAAATAGCTTTTTTTCCAAAAAATACTATTTTTTAGCACTTTTAAAAAGAACTATTTTAGGTTCAGAGAAATTGAGAGGGTTGTATACCTGTATCCAGTTGTCAATAGATAGTATTTAAATACATTCATATATCTGTTGGATAATAGTTTTATATGTTATATTAATACAACTGCTAAGGCTCTATGTATCATTCACAGTGAATAGTTGTTTCCTTTATACTTCACTCTTGGTAGGGTGTATTTTTTAGGATTTTATTTTATGTATATGCATGTTTTCCTCACATTTATGTGTGTACATGCCTGGTGCCTGTAGAGGTCAGAAGAGATCTTCAGATCCCCTGGAACTGGAGTTAGGGATTGCTGTGAGCCACCATATGGGAGCTGAGAATTGAACCTGGGAACTCTGGAAGATCAGTAAGTGCTCTTTACCACTTACTAACCATTGTTCCAGCTCCTTCGATGTGGCCTTTTATGCCTTTGACTGTTTTGTCAGAGGACTGTGGTAGATTTTGAAACTTTGAGCTGTGAAAGCCATTGGGTACTCAGGGGTTAATGTTCGTTTTGTGGGCATTTGGAAGATAAGAATTTTGAGTGAAATGCAGATATCAGAATCCTGGCTTGGGAGGTTTCATAGAGAATAAAGACTTGTCAGTTTTGGAGGAGAGATACTGGCTTGCTCTTCCAAATTGTTTGTATTTTTGCAATAAGATCTGGATATAAGGAATTCTTTTTGTTAGGTCTGTGTCTTTTATGAACAGAGCAGTAAACCGTCAATTGAATGAAGAGGCCAGGATCCTACCTGTCCTGTAACCAGCCCAGTTCCTCTCTCTACTTGACTTCATTCAACTTAAGCCATTTCCAACTATCACTTTCCCAAAATTATAAATTTGGGTCTTTTTGGTTACTTTGGCTAAGGGTTTATTGATCTTTTTCATCTTTGCAAATATCCAACTGCTTATTGATTTTTTTAAAATTATTTTTACTTCTGTTTCATTTATTTTTACTATTACTTCTAGCAAATCTGGTTTGGTTTTTTTTTTTTTTTTTTTTTGGTTTTTGTTTTTGCAACTCCTTAAGATGCAACATAGTGGGACCACTCTGTTTTTTATCTATCCATCCATCCATCCATCCATCCATCCTTCCATCCTTCCATCCTTCCATCTATCATCTGTCTGTCTGTCTGTCTATCTATCTATCTATCTATCTATCTATCTCTATGTATCTATCTTCTATCTATCTGTCTGTCTATCTATCTATCTATCTATCTATCTATCTATCAATCAATCAATCAATCTACCTATCATCTGTTATTTATTTATTTGGAGCTGGTTAAAGCTTTGAACACCCCTCTTCGGAATGCTTGATTCCTTCAGAAGAAATCCATTATTCTGTTTTTCATGTGGAAACCACCACTGTTTAATGTGTGGATTTTAAATCTTGGACTTGGTTTTCTAAGTTTTAAATTGTGTATAGCCCTTTGTTAAGTTTAATAATTTCTAAAATCATTAGTAACTTTTGTTCCTTATGACAGTTTCAGGGCATATGTCTATAGATTTTAATACTTCATATATTTTTCCAAATTCTCTTTAAAAATCTTTTTTTCTTTTTTAAGCACATATAGAAAACTGAGCTGGTTTATCAGCTCCTCAGGGGCGCATTTCCCCCCGCAGTCTTAAACCATCTTTTTGTTTTTCCTGTTTCCTTGCCAATAAGAGGATAGATGTTTCTCGAAACTGTGTTCTGCTTTCAGTTCCTCAGCATTGCTACAGAGTACTATTGAGGAATGTGTTACAGCTTTACCTTAGGCATTACCCATTTTTCTCTTCTTTGCTCCCTCATTGGTATTTCTAATGATCATGGAGAGTATATTTTATATGTGAGTTTAATATTAAAGGAAACTTGAAGGAATCTATTTGAACTATAATTTAGGTCAGGGTGTTGCCTAATTTAGGAGGTTTTGTTGTTTGTTTTACATCGAATTATCTGGTTTGTAAGAAAGTGAAAGCTTAGGAAGCTGTGATTGGCAGTTAGAGCATCATGTACTTCTATTTAAGTGTCTTTGGGATGCAGGTAGATTTCTTCCTCAAAACTATTCTATTTTGCTTTGTACTTTCAAATTAATGTCTAATTTTACATGTTTGAAATAGCTTTAGAATGCATTATAATCACTGCTTATTTTGCACATTGGCATTTAAATATTTACTTATCTTTAGTGCAAATGCTCCTTCACTCTCCTTTAGGCTATACTGTACCGGCACAATAATTTTGGGCATGTTCCCAGCATGTTCTTAAAACAAGACTGATAACATATAAAAAGGCATATTAGAATACAGAGGTAATTTGTAAGATAAAGTATCAGCTAGAGCCAACTGGATTGGGAATTATGAAAAACATTTATTATCAAACTTGCCTAACTTCATCATGTTAGTTAAGGAATGTGATGTTTATTTAATTGGTGGCTATATTGTCCATATTAGCTTTTCACTAAAGATACTTTGTTTTTAAGATTTTAATCTTGTTTTGTTTAGATTAAATCTCTCATCCCCTCCATAATATAAATTGCCTAATATAAATCCTACTGTTAGAGGATATAGAGGATATTGAAAATTTTTTTTCCCCACAATTTTATTTGGAATTATGGAAATCTGATAACAGTATTGTAATTAAGAAACAAAATATGAAAACAAAGATCATCTTACTGTTACTACCATTTTTTCACTGTGTATCTGAGTATTTTCTTATATTCATGTAGAGACTTTGAGTTCTTTCTATGTTCTCATTCCTAATCCCTAACATGGATGTTTACTAAATAGATGAATTATTGTTGAAGTAAAGGGTGTGAAGCAAGGTCACTGTACATTGGTTACCAGTTCCTTACACACCACACACAAGATTATGTGAATTCAGTTTATTTATAGGTTGGTAGCGGGGACAAGAAAAGCTCAAGAAAGCTTTAGGGGCCCCAGAGCTCAAGAAAGCAGTTACAGTACCTGTAGCTAAAGTTTTTCTGCCTGACCCACAGTCAGGACAAATCTCTCTCACCTGCCAGTCCCACAGCCCCTCAGACCCGACCAAGTAAACACAGAGACTTATATTGCTTTCAAACTGTATGACCGTGGCAGGCTTCTTGCTAACTGTTCTTATAGCTTAAATTAATCCATTTCTATAAATCTATATCTTGCCAAGTAGCTCATGGCTTACCAGCATCTTCACATGCTGTTTCTCATCGTGGCGACTGGCAGTGTCTCTCTGACTCAGCCTTCCACTTCCCAGCTTTATTCTCCTCCTTGCCCCGCCTATACTTCCTGCCTAGCCAACGGCCAATCAGTGTTTTATTGATTAATTAGCAACACATTTGCCATACATCCCACAGCACTTCCCCCTTTTTTTTTTTCAAAAAGGAAGGTTTTAACCTTAACAAAGTAAAATTACATATAATTTGGGAATTTGGGCGTAGCTTCTCTTACTACTTCCTGCTGGAAGGGGGTGCTGTATCTTATGGGGAAACAAAGAAAATTTTAGAATTATGGAATAGTCCATGAGGCTGTATTGTCTGAGCCAGATGCCTTCAAACCATTCTGGATGTTGGATCATCTGGGCCATGGTGTCATCGGAGATCTTTCAGGGGGTCTTGGCTGGTCAAACCTGATGTATCTTAATCTTGAACAAATCCATAGCCTCTGGCTTTCTGTGGGAACAAAAGCAGAGTCTCCTTTCCAAAGTAACATATCCTTACATCCAAATTTTGAAGTCAAGGTATCTTTAAAATATACATTTTGGCATAACTGAACAGCTTTTACAATCAAATGTTTTTCTGCAGTTAAAAATTCCAAAGACATCACAATCCAGATTCTCTGTGTAATATTCATCTTTACGTGGCTTATTTTTTATACTACCTTTACTGTCTCTTTAAAGACTTTATTTTTAAAAACTATTTATTTCTTTATTTAACTTTATATATCACCTTTTTTGTCTCTTTCAAGCCTACGTATATTTTACACACATTTTAAACTATTACATCTGAATCTGTCTTATTGTGTATCTATTTCTTTAAACTGCAGCAGCTGTGGCTGCTGGCTCCGCCCACTTCAGCTTCCCAACATGGCTACGTTTTCCACCAGCTCTGGGAGCTATAGTGGGTCTATGCTTTTAGCCAAGCAGCGTGTAGCCCAGAAACCTCTTTGCTTTGTACCAGCAAAGGCTAAATCCACCATGCAGCTTAATGTGCCACTTGCAGAGGCCTCATTCTCGCCATACTGCAGGTCGAGCACGCGAGGAACCCACCAGTAGCTCAAACCGGCAGCTGCCGCTAATTTGAGAGAGACAATTAGGAACTGTTTTTAGCTCCGTTTTAGAATTTTTTTTTTCAGGTTTTAGGTGGAAACTCTTGCCCCACATTGGGACAAGTCTCTCTCACCTGCCAGTCCCACAGCCCCTCAGACCCGACCAAGTAAACACAGAGACTTATATTGCTTTCAAACTGTATGGCCGTGGCAGGCTTCTTGCTAACTGTTCTTATAGCTTAAATTAATCCATTTCTATAAATCTATATCTTGCCAAGTAGCTCATGGCTTACCAGCATCTTCACATGCTGTTTCTCATCGTGGTGACTGGCAGTGTCTCTCTGACTCAGCCTTCCACTTCCCAGCTTTATTCTCCTCCTTGCCCCGCCTATACTTCCTGCCTAGCCAACGGCCAATCAGTGTTTTATTGATTAATTAGCAACACATTTGCCATACATCCCACAGCAAGTACCAATGTCAGACTTAACGGTTTGTATACCTTTATTTATTTATCTATTTTATCTGTTTGTTTGCTTAATTACTTTTGGCCAGGAATAAAGATAGTAAAGAATTATGACTGAAAATGACAAGGTTTTAAAGTAAAAGGAATACATGAACTATTCATGCTTTGATTTAGTGATCAGTGCCTGTGTGGACTTCTGGGTATTTGTGCTTTGGACCATATTTACTGTGAATAGTGATTGCAACAACTTTTTGCTAAGGGTTGTTTAGTGAACTTTTCCCATCTTATATCAAGGTTATCATTTTGGAAGACTACAGATTTGGTGTAGGGGAAATGGAAAAGCATAAAAACTAATGGAAAATATTTGAGTTTTTTCTAAAAGCACAGAGATTCCTTATGCATGCCAGATAGTATTGGCTTTCTCACTTGTATCCTTTGTGGCTGAGTCTGTGTGTTTATTTTATTTATTTATTTTTTTATTTTGCAATACAATTCAGTTCTACATATCAGCCATGGATTCCCTTGTTCTCCCCCTTCCCACCCGCCTCACCTTTCCCCCAGCCCACCCCCCATTCCCACCTCCTCCAGGGCAAAGCCTCCCCCGAGGACTGAGATCAACCTGGTAGACTCAGTCCAGGCAGGGCCAGTCCCCTCCTCCCAGGCCGAGCCAAGCGAACCTGCATAAGCCCCAGGTTTCAAACAGCCAACTCATGCAATGAGCACAGGACCCGGTCCCACTGCCTGGATGCCTCCCAAACAGATCAAGCCAATCAACTGTCTCACCCATTCAGAGGGCCTGATCCAGGGCCTCACTCATAGGAGGATACTAGATGTGGAACAAGGATGACTGGACTGCTACTCACATCACCAGGGAGGCTACCTGGAAAACAGGACCCCAAGAAAGACACGGGGATCGCCCAATGACGGAGAAATGGAAGAGATCTACATGAACAGCCTGGACATGAGTGGGGGTAATGAAGGGCGAGGGTCGAGGGAAAGAGAGCTTGGGGGAGCAGGAGATCCCAGCTGGATCAACAACAGAGAGGGAGAGCAAGGAATAGGAGACCATGGTAAATGAAGACCACATGAGAATAGGAAGAAGCAAAGTGCTAGAGAGGCCCACAGAAATCCACAAAGATACCCCCACAACAGACTGCTGGCAATGGTCGAGAGACCATTGTAGAAATTTTCCAAACATGCTGTTTTGTTAGGAAGGAAGAGTAAGTAAATTCAGAAAAAATCTGTTGAATCACTTCTGTGAAAAGCCCTAGAGAAAAACAGGTACCACAGTGCTGTGGGATGGTCTTTCTGTATGTTGTGAAAATGCATTGCTACCATTGGTTAATAAAGAAGCTGCTCTGGATGTAGGATTACCTGAAGATCTCTCAGGGGGTCTTCCTTGATGGAACCATATTAACCTGGAAGGAATCCACAGCTGCAGTTGCCCAGCTCTGGTGATGGGATGGCCAAACACCATAATTGTCATGCTAGAAACCCCATCCAACTGCTGAGGGATCTGGATGCAGAGATCCATGGCTAGGCCCTGGGTGGAGCCCTGGGAGTCCAATTAGCGAGAAAGAGGAGGGTTTATATGAGTGAGAGTTGTTGAGACCAAGGTTGGATAAAGCACAGGGACAAATAGCCAAACGAATGGAAACACATGAACTATGAACCAATGGCTGTGTGTTTATTTTATAAGTGGGCTCCGGAACTGCGGGACTGGCGGGACTTGGCGGGACTTGGCGGGAGCTGGAGAGAAATTCTCCAGCTACAGACCAGTAACACCACAGCCATGTGACAATACATAGATTATTAGAAATGGGTTAGTTTTAGATGAAATCACTAGCTTGCAAGAATCCTGAACCATATACCAAACCATTTGTAATTAATATTAAGCCTCTGAGTGATTATTTTACAACGGCTGCTGCCTGGGCAGGACTAGGTAGGACTGAGAAACTTCAATCTACAATTGGTGCCCAGTGTAGGGCACGAACCCACGACCCTATGACCCTGAGATTAAGAGTCTCATGCTCTACCGACTGAGCTAGCTGGGCAACTGCAGCTGTGGATTCCTTCCAGGTTAATATGGTTCCATCAAGGAAGATTCCCTGAGAGATCTTCAGGTAATCCTACATCCAGAGCAGCTTCTTTATTAACCAATGGTAGCAATGCATTTTCACAACATACAGAAAGACCATCCCACAGCACTGTGGTACCTGTTTTTCTCTAGGGCTTTTCACAGAAGTGATTCAACAGATTTTTTCTGAATTTACTTACTCTTCCTTCCTAACATAACAGCATGTTTGGAAAATTTCTACATATAGTGTTGGGAGAAGGGCTGACGCGGGAAGAAAGCTAGAATGTAGGTTTGGTGTAATTAGAAGTGGGTGGAAGTGACTGTTAAGAAAGTGACGTTAACGGGCTAAGAATTTTATGTTTACCTAAAATAAATATCTGATAAGTATTCTAAAACATGAAAAATCCCCTTATTGTATTTAAATATGCCAAGATTTCCTTTAGTATATATTTCAACTGTGTGTTTGTGTGTGTGCCAGTAACACAGTGTTCTGTTAAATCTTTAATTGATGAAGATTGCTGACTCCTCCAAGCCATGATCAGGGTTCTTCAGATAAGTTTCAGCACTTATTCTGGTGTAGTATGGAATGTTCCTCCTGCCTTTGCATGTGAGGTAGTCTGGGGAGTTAATTGCTTTAAAACAAACTTATTAGTACTTTTGGTTTTCATGATTACAATTTTTCTCTCTTGTATGGCTTTGGTAGTGATACTGCATTTTTGTTTACATGACTTAGCATGCTCAAGTCGGTTTAACCGTTCCTGAATTAGAATTTACCATGGGGGTGGAGTGATGCTCAGAGTTTTAAGAGCACTTTCTGCTGTTGCGGAGACCTTGTGCTTATTTTCTGGCAACTCCAGCTGAAGAGGTACCCATCACTTCTGGCCTGAGCAAGCCCCTGCACGACCACAGACATATATATGCATGTATACATAATTAAAAATAAAAAAATAAATAGACTCTATTACACACTGTACTGACTTATCATTTAAGGTATTATTTTATACCTTTAAAGAAAACCTACTCAGAAAGTGTTGTGCTCAATTTCAAGATTGGAAAAAATAGATTAGGAGCAAGAAAAATTATTGATAAGGATTTGATAAGGAGTATATGCCAAAAAGGTATGTCCATCTTTCAGTATTTTATTTATTCCTTCTCTTATTGTAAGCAAAGGTTTTCCTTTAGTTTCTTCCCCCCTCTATTTACCATTTTTGTTTTCCAACTACAGAAATGCATTGACTCTTTTGCATTAGAAATACAAGTCCAAAAAAAGCTGAAGAATAGACAGGGAAAATTGTACATTGTAAACAGATGTTCCCTAAGAATATTTATTTTGCATGTATGGGAGTGTTAGAAATAGTGCACCAGATCCCAAAACATAATTTTTCTTTTTTCCATTTAAAACAGTATTTAACCAAATTAGGAAGTTTCTGATGATGAAAGAGAAAATAAAAAATTTACAGGGTTTACCTTAGAGGCTGTTGGAATATGAGTTTTTTTTGTGGATGTGTGCTAATGTGGTTAATATCTAAAAATTCTCATTGTTTTTCTTATTTATTGATTCATTTCTAGCAGGAATTAATTCCTTCTTAACCAGAATTGTCACCTTGTCAATGAATGTAAAGCAGTCATAATCCAATGCTTCATAATGGAGGGTTTTTCTGTTAACATTTTTTTTTTTGGTCTCACACACATAATATACACATATACACACAAAGCAAATAAATTCCAAATACATATTTTTACATTTTTTTGTTTTTTTTAATTGTTAATTTTTTTATTTCATGTGCGTTTGTATTTTGCCTGTATGTATGTCAATGTAAGGATGCTACAACTCCTGGAACTGGAGTTATGAACAGTTGTGAACTGCCATGTGGGTGCTGGAAATTGAACCTGTGTCCTTTGGAAGAGCAGTCAGTGCTTTTAAGTGCTGATCCATCTCTCCAGCCTCATGTTTTTACATATTTGAATTTAATAAGTACATTAAGTATTTAAAACTAACATTGTTTAAAAGTGATATAGACCCATTCCTTTGGAACATTTTTTTTCTTCTTCTTTTTTTCCTACATGGGTTATATTGACTGAGTTTCAAGAGTTCAGTGATATTTGAAGGAACTCATTTTCCCATTAAACCTTTTACCAAAAGTACTCATTGATAGCCTTTCAAATGTTATAGGTGTGGCTCATATATTGAGGGCACCTGTCGGGATTTCCAGGTTCTTGAGTCCTGGGTTAAGGGATTGGACAGGAGTACATACATAGTGGTATTAATAGAAATAGAGATACCCACCTGCAACTCCAGCTCCAGAAAACCCAAAATACCCTCTTCTGGCCTCCACAGGTACCTACATACACAATAGACACACATAAATACAATATACACATATATAAAAAAACAAGAAAAAATTCTCTACCTTTATCAGGCAGTACTCTTGAAATGAGGGTATATGATCAAATTAGTGTATGAGTTGTCATGGGAGCATAATTCCTATACAATAAATGCCCTCTCAGAGGACTTCATTAGTATTGAGGCTCTGATGTTATAGCTGAGAGTACATAGTCAAACAGGTATTGATATAATCAGAATATGTAACCATGAGAAAAACTGGATGAAGAATAATTTTGTACTTTAATAGAAAAGACCGAATGGATAATAAACATGTATTATTACAGAGCTTCAACATTTGAAAACCTCTTCCCAATATTTTTTATAGTAATATACATTAATCCATGTTCTATAAGCTGAGTAAGTCACTGTGATTTGTAGCACTTACATTTCCGGAAGGAATTTTTATGAGACCATTATTGAATAGGTAGTATATTTGTAGTGGGTAGGAAGGGAACTTTATACTTGTTACTATAAAGTAAGACCAATGTGAATAAAGGTGTTAGAAAAATTTGTATACTATACAGTTGTGACAGGTTTTGTTTCTAACTATCTACCTAATATGCTACATAATAGATTGAGTACTACAGAATCTTTTACCCAGTGTTTTCTTATTCAGTTTTCAAAGTGACTCTGTTGAAATGAGTATTACTGTGTTTATTTTGTGTGTGAGACTACTTGCTTGTATCTCAAATAGTAAAAATGTGCCCAGAATTACTTTGGTAAAGGGAATAATGAGGCTAGTCATCCTTGGTGTCTGTCTGGACAATTTACCTTGAACACTTATTTAAGATTTTCTTAAAAGTAATTAAAAGGAAAGTATTACTTAAAGTAATAAAAGGGAGGTATGAATTTACCACTTAGGCTTATAAGGGAACAGTTAACTTGCTATGTTAGTTTGCTTCTTGTCATCATTTACTAATTGTAGAAAACCTTGAATCTGGGTCTTGACACCCTTTGGTATTTGGATCTGAGGTCAGGAAAATCATTCCACCTTGTCTTAGTCCCCACTCCCAAGGTACCTGTTAGAACTTGCTGCTCTTAACCTGGCCTGTGTGGGAGACTATGGCATTCTGCTCTGGTGGATGTCTTTCTTGTGGTTTACTCGAGGCTTGCTGGATTCTGCCCATGGAGAGCAGAGTGGCAGTTATAGGACGACCCGGGGAAGTGGCATAATTGCTTGAATCAAACTTCTCATTTGCTGTGTGTTTTTACTTCTGTCATTTTGTTGTGGTAGTGGGTTACATTATCATATAATAAAGTGAGGCAGTGTTTACTTTCCTTAGTGTATAACATTTAGTTTGTTTTAATTGACTTCTTCAGAGGAAAATACAGTGAACTGTTTCTGTAAGTAAGTGCTTTTGCTTGGTTTTCATATAAGAAAGAAGCCTAAAATATGAAATTTAGAGTCTCAAAAATTAGATAAGAAAATAGAAAGACTTCATCTATGTTAATCATATAGTATTTTAAAGCTTCATGAAAGTCAGGAAATAGCAGTAAAGAGGACTGAATAAGATGCTTATCTATGATGGCATGGCAGCAGGTTTGTGCGTGTTCAGTCCCTAAAAAAAGAGTAGTTTCTACCTCCTTCCTTCCTTCCTTCCTTCCTTCCTTCCTTCCTTCCTTCCTTCCTTCCTTCCTTCCTTCCTTCCTTCCCTCCCTCCCTCCCTCCCTCCCTCCCTCCCTCCCTCCTTCCTTCCTTCCTTCCTTCCTTTCCCCCTGTTTTCCTCCCCTCCCCTCTCCCCTCTCCTCCCCTCCCCTCCCCCCTCTCCTTCCCTCCCCTCCCCCCTCCCCTCCCCTTCCCTCCCCTTCCCTCTCCTCTCCTCCAATTTGAAAATGAGTCCACCATCACGAGGAGATATTTAACTTTCCTGACGGTGGGCATATGGGTAAAATCGAGCTGCCAGTCAGTCCCTGGAAGAGAACCTGTAGCCTGGTAGGTAGGAAAAGGCTGACTCCTGTACTTGGTATTGGGATCTTTTTTTTTTTGGCAGATCTCACAAGAGGCAGTAATAGTTCTTAAGAACTGTAAGTCCTCAGAGGTGGGCTGCAGGTGAGCTTTTATGAATTGAGACAGAGCAAGATTATTAGGATGAAAGAGCTGGTATAGATAGGAAAGAATTTGTCTAGTGTCTGGAGTTCCCTGTGAGGGTGTAGGCTGTACTATATGGATTCCCTGTGGTGGGTGAGGTGAGACTTGGCCCTGGAGGGCTGCTGTCCTGGCTGCCTGGTCAGTCCGGTTGTTTCCCCTAGAGATGATAGAGCTATTGGTCTGATGAGACTGGCAGTGGACAATTCCTATAGCCTTAGGGAGGTGGGAAGCCTCCAGCATGGCCATTATTTGGCCTGAGTTAGATATGGATCCTCCTTTTGCTGTGAGGAGGCCACGCTTCCTCCAAATAGCAGCATGGGACAGGAGGATATGAAAAGCATATTTGGAGTCTGTGGAAACATTTAGAGATTGTCCCTGTGCCAATTGGAAGGCACAGATGAGAGCTATCAGCTCAACCTGTTGGTTAGTGGTGTGTGTGGGTAATGCCTGTGCCTCTGTTATTTCAGTATCTGACACTATGGCATAACCCGCTTTACGGGTCCCTTCATATAAAAAGGAGCTGCCATCTGTGTACCAGGTATAAGTAGCCTGAGGCAATGTGCCCTCCTGTATGTGTGAAGGGTGAGGTAACAGTTCCTCTAAGGTTTCAGTGCAGGAATGAGAAGAATAGTCAGCATTAGGTTGAGGGAGGAGGCTTGTAATATTAAGAGGTGGACAAGTCCGGAAAGTAAGTGTGGCATCCTTTAGTAATGCCACCTGGAGAGAAAGAACCTGGGAAGGAGGTAAAGTTTGTAAGCCTTTATAAGCTAAGAGAGGGACACAGGATGAGAGAAGACAGTAATGGGAGACCCAAAGCTTAGCTTCTTTGATTCCTGAATAAGGAGCTCAGCAGCTGCTAAGGTGCCCAGCCCTGACTGGTAAGGTCTAACTTCTTTGACAGATATCCTACAAGCGCAAAGGAGGGTCCCAGCTGATGCCCTAGAGTTCCCAGGGCAAATCCCTCCTTCTCTGCTACATAGAGGAAGAAGGGACGGGTTAAGTCTGGGAAATGAAGTGCTGTGGCCTGAAGAAGAGCCTGATGGAGCTTCTGGAAAGGTTTAGTGACAGGATGGAGGAGGGGCTCATGTGGTGAGCCCTGAGCTGCCTCGTATAAGGGGCGAGCAAGGAGAGAAAAAGATGGAACCCAAGACCATAGGAAGCCAGCTATTCCTAGGAAAGACAGAATCTCCTGTTTAGTAGAAAGGACTATAAGAGACTGGATTAGATGCTTTTTGTCTACAGTAATAGCCTTATGGGTTGGAGTAATGGATAGACCCAAATAGGTGACCTGGGGAGTGGACAGCTGAGCTTTAGAAGGAGATACCCTGTAACCTTGGCTGGATAAGAAATTTAGGAGAGCTTAGGAATCTTTAAGTAAGGCATTAAGCTGAGAGGCTCCAAAGCTTCAAGAAGACAGCCTAAGGGAGAAGTAGGACTGATAGGGTTGGAAGCCTTATTTCCCATGTCTGCAGCAGAGGCAGAAAAATAAAAAAATAAAAAAACAAACGTGATCTGGAACCAAGGCCCCAGGTATCCCTAAAGCCAAGGATGGATATTTTCCAGGCACATGCTGCTATATGGCTCATCATCCAAAAAGCCCCCCCCACCCCACCCCAGCCCGGTGAAGCAAGGATTCCCTGGGAATTCGGAACAGTGTCTACCGCTTTGTCAAGCCGGAAAAAACATGTCGCTTCCACACAGCCTCAGGACTCATCCAATGGTGGTGGTCCAACTGCAAGGAATATCTCAAGCTGTATGGGAGATGGCTAGAAATTTAGGCCTGTGATAGGGGGCGACCTTAGCCAATAAAGGGTTTCCCCGGTTTCAAGAATACTTAATGAGATGGTCATTCTCACAGATTCAGGAAACCGTTTACGCTGGCCGAAAAGTGGGGAACTCACCAATCGGAGCAGCGGTGTTGCATGGAAATTCGTGCGGCCAGGCAAATGGACAGTGGTCTGTTGCATATGGAGCAGAGTTCCTGGTTTACAGTTTTCCAGGTGCAGAGCGCCCGGAAGCGCCCGTTTTGTCATGGCACCAGATGTTAGTTATTTAGCGGCGCTCTTACCCTGCGAGGAAATGTCACGAAACATGACAGAATCCACTAACAAGAGTTTTATTTAGATAGGAAAGAGAGACAGATGTGACAGGCCTGTGGAAACATACGTGATTAAAGAGAGAAGCCGGGAATATGGCGCCGCTTATAACGGCTGGGTCGCGCATGCATACACAGGCTCATGTGGCTACTCCATGCATGCGCGTAGATCACATGGTTGCACTGCGGGCTTTATGCAACCATGCAAAGCCTGGTCACGCAGACATTTTGACCCAGAAATGGCTAGGTGGAAGTGTCTAGGTCCTCTGGACATGGGGGCGTATTGTGAATCTCTGTCAATAACCCCTGACTTCTGTTTGTCATTTATAAATTTACTATAAAATTACTATAAAACTACTATAAGTAAATACTTATAGTAGTTTGTTTCTCATTGCTCAGAGAAATGTTTGAGAAAGAGAAGGAAGGTTTGATTGTGGCCCACAGTTTGAGTAGATACAATCAATCATGGTTTTGACATATGAAGTGACTGGTCCCATTGTTTCTACAGTCAGGAGTCAGAGAGAGGTGAATCCTGGTGCTTGGCCTACTTCTTCCTTTGGCTCTTTTTATTTATTCTGGAACCCTAATCCATTGGGTGGTGACTCATACATCAAGGGTAATTTTTTTCTCTTCTGCTAAACCCCTCTAGAAAAATACTCATAGGTATACCCAAAGATGAGGCTGTAGGCAATTCATATCTAATTAGGTTTGCTGCAAGCTGCAGGAAAATGTAATGGAATCCTGCTACTATCACAAAAGCTGCTACTTGGAAAGGTCAAGTACTATTCCGAAGGTTAAGCCATAGCTTAAGGAGTCTTGGTGATATTTTAGCTTTTGTATATATGTATATATTAGCCAATTCTTGCAATGATTTTCTTTTATGCTATGTATGCTTCCCAGAAGTCCTAACAGTGTATTTATCTCAAGCATCCTAGGCCATAGTGGCAAACAGTCTCCTGACTTAAGGTAAACACCCTCCAAGACACTGCCTAGGGGACAGCCAGGTGCATAGCTTTATTTCTTGTGCAAATGAAGCTCAGATCCTCCTTCCTCTCACAGTCCAAGTGGCATTCCAGAGCAATTGACTCAGAACAAAAGGTTTTTTGCATACCAGGTGCACTGAAGTATTGAGGCAGAATTCCTGGCTCCTAGCAGAGTTGCTCCACCTCACCAGGAAGTGGCAAGGCAGAATTTTTTCGGATTGTAGGTGAATCTAGTTAGCCTGAGGAGGGTAAGAGAGGAAGGAATGTAATGAATGGGGGATTGGAGGATGAAGGTGAGGTCGAGAGCAAAAGAGCATAGTTAGAACCAGGACAATGAGAGGACAGGAAGAAAAGAGACAGAGAGGAGCTGAATGTGAAAACAGAACTGTAGACAGAGTTTTGTCTTAGAGGAATAAAGTGGATGGACTTAAGAGCACGGTGTACTTAGATTCATTTCCCATAGTAGTGTCTCTTCTGAGCCCCTGGGAAGGAAACTAAGAGGCTGGACCTCAAAAGTTTCTGAAACAGGTTCACATTGAAGATTAACCACTGTGATTCCTTTAGAACTCACTGTCATAATTACACGAAGTAGCGGGGTGGTGGTGGCACATGCCTTTAATCTCAGTGTTTGGGAGGCAGAGCCAGGTGGATCTCTGTGAGTTCCAGGCGAGCCTGGTCTACAGAGCAAGATTCATGACAGGCAGCAAAACTACACAGAGAAACCCTGTCTCGAAAAACCAAAATAAATAAATAAATAAATAAATAAATAAATAAATAAATAAATAAATAAATAAAATTACATGAATAAGATGAGAAAATATTTTTTAAATGGGAATAAATCATTGCTTTTTAAAGAATTTAGTTTAAGTCAGGTATAATGACATGTTTCTATTGTCCCAGTCCTTGACAGGGCTGAGAACACTTGTATTCAGGATTTCAAGGCAAGCCTGGGCAACTAAGACAGGGCAACCTGTCTCTTTAAAACAGTAACAACAACAACAACAACACAGTTCATCATATACTGAGTGCCTTTTATCTATCTAAACATTGTTAGGAAGACACAGAATGAGCTCACAAAGATGCTGCTTGAATAGATCTGTGATGTACTTTGCTTCTCAGGCAGGGTCTGCATGTAGACAGTCATTCATTGATCCAGAGAAAGTTACAAGCTTGATGTGGTTGAGTCTGATTGACATAAGCTGAAATGAAACCAGATATTTAGTGAATACTGTTTAGAGTTGTGCTTTTCAAAGGCTTTTCCTCTGGCAGTCCTCAGCAGTACCTGAGAGACTGCTGTCCATGCTTGGCTTACCTCACTTCCCTGGTCCATCTGTGGCATGAACCTTTGTTTTAACAAGATCCATAGGGGATTCTGTTTCTTGAGAATTGCTGAGGTAGAGGACCATACTAAAGAGCAGGAATGTAAGAGGGCTGGATGGAGGCAACAAGTTAAGGGAAATCAGGAATGCAGGGCAGTGAAGACAGGTGTGTTGGTTTGAATGCTCGGCCCACAGGGACTGGCACTATTGGGTGGTGTGACCTTGTTGGAGTAGGTGTGGTATTGTTGGAGGAAGTTTGTCATTGTGGGGGCTGGCTTTAAGGTCTCATATGCTCAAGCTACACCCTATGTGGCACCCAGTCTCCTTCTGCTTCCTGCAGATCAAGATGTAGAACTTTCAACTCCTTCCCCAGCACCATGTCTGTCTGCATGCTGCCATGCTTCCTTCTATGATGATAATGGACTAAACGTCTGAAACTGTAAGCCAGCCCCAATGAAATATTTTCTTTTATAAGTGTTGCCATGGTCATGGTGTCTGTTTAGAGCAATAGAAACCTAAGAAAGAAGTAATACCAGCCAGAGTTGTATTTTAATGGTTTCATTTTTGTCCGAGAGAGCAGGTCTTTGTTTGCTTGAAAGTCAGGAGCAAAGGACCGTTAGCTCTCAGGGACACCATGTGATGTAAGTCCTAGAGTGACCAAAGGGGCTGCAGAACAGTTTTTTGTGGGCAGGGCTATGGGTGCAGGGCCCTGGCATATGGGGAAACAGGGCACTATGTGTGTCTATACATGTGATGAAGCACACTCCTTTGAAATCAACATGAGAAATGGCCTGTAGCGTCACAGTCTGAGAGGTTCTTTCTGAATTTGAATCTGTGTCGTAGTTGCATCACACTGTAAGACCTGCAGTGATAGGGACGTGCACAGGGTCAAAAGATCCCATTATAAGTTGTGTTGTGCTGTCACTGGTAAGGTGTCATGTTTGCTGAGCCCTCCACTGTGGCCTGTGGTCTAAGGCTGCCCTCTAGAGTGCGTATCTCTGGTACAGATTGCCTGGAGCCAGCTCCATCTTTCTTCAACATTTTCCCCCATCTCCCTTTGTTCATACATGTTTTCATACCAGCTATACCACGTTTCTGGCAACTTTAGAATGGACTTTGTGGTTCCCTCTCTATATTTTTGTTTTATGTGAAGTAAAGCAGACACAGAAAGGTATAAAGAGAGAAGAAAACTACTGTGGATCCAAACTTTCTGAGAAATAGAACATTAGAGGAACTTAGAGTTAAGAATATCACTTACTTAAAAACACGACTCTCTGGGGTTTTGACTGGAGATGGAATGTAGCGCCACATGTGTGCTAAGGGATCCCACTACTCAGCTCTATCTCCCAACTGGAACTGGTGTTCTAAGTACATTGGCACCATGATTTTTAGAAGTGAACACAAAGAAGGGAAATACATAGTCTATGCTTTTATTACTCTTATAAAGGTAATATTCTTTAAGAAATCAGACATTTGGTTCTTGGTGTATTTTATTCATTTTACCTAGAACAGTATCTGGTCACCTTTAATCTTGTGTAGATTTGAAACTGACCTCAGTCAAACTCTCAGTAACTTGTCCTGTCTTGGAAATCAAGCTAAAGGTTTGAGTCAGGTGTTTCCTTTGTTCTTCTTGCCTCCTTCACTTGGACTTCTCCTAGCAGCTCTTAGTTGTAAGTTACCTGAGAAGTTGTTGCTGTCATGTTGGCAAAAAATGGATTAAAATAAAATAGAGGACTTAGGTCTGTAATTTGGAGGCTAGTGAGGAAGGAAGAGCATATGAGGTTAAGGCCAGTTTGGACTGTAAAGCTAGATTAGAACTAGACTGTATCAAAAAAACAAACAAAAAATCACATACAAACCAGAAGAACTCTCACTGTTAATCCAAATGAGTTTTGATCTTGCAAGTTTTGTACATGGTCAGTATAGAATTTACCCCTAAATTTGGGAGACCTTGTACTGATTAGGTTTGTTCAGTTTGGAATACATACATTGTTAATTTGGTTTCTTTCAGTTGCAGTGAATCTTACAGATTGATTTGAGTTTCTAATGTACTGTATGTTTATTTCTAGTAGCGTTCTGATAATGAATGCCTCATGGTCATATTAAAATGCCCATTAAAAAGCAGGTTTGTCGTAATTACTATATTTAAAAAAATTTGCTGTCAAAGCATCTTTTGAATTTATAAATGCTGCAGAGTCCTAGATGAGTTTCCCACTTTCTCTGTGTACATTTAGGCAGGTGGCAGGTGGATGATATTTCTGGTGGAGAGAATCTCACCTGGGTGAGGTACAGAGCAGACTCCACTGCTCTCCTGTCACTCAACAGCAGATGTATGTTAATTCCTCAGCCTGGGGAGCAAAATGGAGGCACACACAAAATTCAAGGAGTAGCAAGAGCGACACATTGTTTTTCTTTTTTCTAGAATTTTTGGCAGTTTAAGACACATGTATATATTTCCCTCAGAAGCATGGAGACCGTCCCTGGCACTGAGCTCTATAACAAGCTCCAGGTGAATGGTCCCAGTTTCTGTACTAAATGGGGACAGCTTTGCCACCCTCCTCAAGTACTGTGGTTTTCGAGTTCATGTGGATTGGGAAAGGGTAAGAACCTCCTGACTCCTGTCCCCTGATACCCAGAATTCTCTTCCTCTAATAGTGAACATTTCCTGAATCTTTTATAGAGACTTGAATAGATGAATATAAGGATCTATTGCTTGCCATTTTTAGACATGTAGCTGCATATTTGTTGGTTATAATAAGTACTTGAGAACATACTTACTATGCCCCAGTCCTTGATGATGGCATGGGAAGTCCACGTCTTACCAAGTCTGTTTGGTGTTCCATCAAGCAGTGAACCTCATTTATTTGTCTTCAATAGATAGACTTTTCACAGTTTACCATCTTGTATACATCTTATACACATGAGAATACACATTTTTAATAGCCTACACTTTTCTTGCTTTATGCTTCTTTTGTTCCATGTTCTTGATGTCCAAAGGAAGGAATTTCTTTTTCTAGAATTTTTTTCCACTTATACACATTTTTAGAGTCTTAACTATAACTTAAATGTTAAAATGATTTAGCTACTATTATTTAAGCAATCACTTTATTCTCATTTAGACAAGGCTCAACGGCTTAAATTATTAGCTTTTCTTCTTGTAGGCAAAGAAAGATGAACAATTATAAGAATGAGTAAGAAATCAGGGCTAGAGGCATAGATGGGATTGTTGGTGTGCTGTTTAGTGTTTTGTGAACCTAACACAAGTTAGGTTCATGAAAAAAAATGCCTCTATCACATTGGCCTTGTAGGAAGTCTGTGGAGTGCTTTCTTCAATTAATGACTAATGTGAGAAGGCCCAGCCATTGTGGATGATGCCACCCCTTGGCATTTGGTTCTGAGTTATGTAAGAAAGGAGGCCAAGCAAGCAAGCCAGTAAGCAACATTCCTCCATGGCCTTTGCTTTAGTTCTTGCCTTTAGGTTCCTGCCTTTAGTTCCTGCTCTGACTTCCTTTCATGATGGACTATACCTTGGGATATGTAACTCAAACTCTTTCCTTTCCAAGTTACTTTTAGTTATGGTTTTTTTTTTTTTGTTTGTTTGTTTTTTTTGTTTTTTTGTGTTTTTTTTTTTTTTTTTTTTTTTTTTGGTGGTAGTGCTGGTGTTGAGACAGGGTTTCTCTGTGTACCCCTGCCTATCCTGGAACTTGATCTGTAGACCAGGCTGGCCTTGAACTATGTCTGGGATCTGCCTGCCTCTGCCTCTGCCTCTGCCTCTGCCTCTGCCTCTGCCTCTGCCTCTGCCTCTGCCTCTGCCTCTGCCTCCTAAGTGCTGGGATCACAGGTGTGCTCCAGGTTGTGGTGGTTTATCACAGCAACACAAAGCAAGCTAGGACAGTAGGTAAAAGAAATTGTCGTTTAGCTTCCTGTGTGTGCTCCATAAGATATAGATTTAGAGAGAAAGAGATATAGCTATAGAGATACATACCTTTCATGGTGTAGTGGGAAAGGTAAAATATATGTGTTAAGAGCAGTGGGATGCCAGAATGAGCATAGGTCAGAGGACAGCAAAAGAGATTATGGGCAAGGGCAGTGATCAGGGTGTAGAGTTTTAAGGCCAGGATGTGTTTGATTGAGAGGGTAGCTGAGCAGAGGCTTCAGGTTGGTTCAGGATCCCAGATCTGAGGGTGTGTTACTGGTGTGAGACTGTCTGATGGGTCTGAGTCCTAAGATGAGGCATTTCACTGCTCTGCCTGAAAGGAGATTGATGTGTTCTGAAGAGAACATGAGCACAGTGTTGGGAACTTTTCTCTAGGGATGTGTGGGATGGTGCAAGTGGGCACACAGACATAAATAAAGGAAAGCAGCAAGAGGTCAGATTAGGGGACTGGTTATCTTTAATGATCCTGTTTTAGAAAGCAGGACTACCTGAGAATGAAGAGCAGTATTGAGTTCTTAATTTTTATCATCAATGAAGTAGTTTCAGTTCCATTTGATATAAAAAGAAAACAGAATACATTATAAGTAAAATATACACTTGATGGCTGAGACCCTGACGTACTCATTTAGATGGTATAATAGACATCTTAGATAACGAAGGTTATGAACAGTTTGTTTTTATCATGTGAAATTGAGATTTTTCAAATATAAATGTCTCTCATACATTTGCAAAGATAAGTGGATTAAAGCTAAAAGGACTAGAGGCATAAATGTGAGAGTTACCTATTTTTGTGGTTACTGCAGTGTGAGAATCAGAAAGTAAAATCTTATATAAAGAGTACCCGAGCCAGGTGGTAGTTGTGCACACTTTTAATCCCGGCACTCAGGAGGCAGAGGCATTTCAGTCTCTGAGTCTGAGGCTAGCCTGGTCTATAGAGCGAGTTCCAGGACAGCCAGGGCTAACACCCCCCTCAAAAAAAAAAGACATACAAAAAGGGGGCTAGAACCAAAATAAAGGGGGGTGGTGTGGTGTGCTGGAGAGATGGCTCAGCATTTAAGAGCACTGTCTGCTCTTCAAAGGACTCAGGTTCAGTTCCCAACACCCACATGGCAGCTCAAAGCTGTCTCTAACTCAAGCTTCAGGGGATTCAACACCATCACACAGACAGCCATACAGGTAAAACACCAGTGTACACAAAATAAAAATAAGTGAATCATTTAATAATAAAAATGATTACTCAAATACTGAGTACTATTGCTAAGCACTGTTACAATCTTCTTTTTGTTTGAGACTAGATCTTGCCATGTAGCCCAAGGCTGGCCTTGAACTCAAAATCTTCCTGCCTCAGCCACTGTAGTGCCAGGATCACAGGTGTATGCCATTATGTCCTGCTATAATTCCCTCCCTCCCTCCCTTTCTCCTCCTCCTCTTCTTCTTTTTTTTTTTCTTCTTGATTTTGGTTTCTGTTTTTTTGAGACAAGATCTCTCTACCTAGCCCTGGTTGCCCTGTAATTCCCTATGTAGACCAGGCTGGTCTTGAAGTGATCTGCTTGCCTCTGACTCCTGAGTACTGGGATTAAAGGTCATTTTGTGTGTGTGTGTGTGTGTGTGTGTGTGTGTGTGTGTGTGTGTGTGTTTTGCTTAACTGTGCTAGTGAATTCTAATTGACCTCTAATGTACCCACTTTTTTGCTATGCATAGCAAGATCTGTGTATTGAGTTCAGTGGATTTTACCGCTGTAATTAAATTTTGTAATATGCCATTTGGTTTTCAGAAGGTACTTCATGTTCAGTAGATATGACCTAATCCTGTGAGCCTTTAGGCATATGTCTAGTATTCAGGAAGTGAGCGATTAAAGCAAGACAAGACTGGGGTTGATGAACTGCTGATGATGTGAGGGTGATGGAGTGCCCACAACAAATGACAGCATTTCAAAACTTAGAGAGAGCAGACTTAGCTGTTAGCCAGTGAAGAAATGGGACTTTACGTCCTGTAACTGCAAGTAGTTGATTTCTGCCAAGGATGGTCTTGGAATTCAGATTTGTCTCCAGAGCCTCTGAAGGAGAACTAAGCCCAGCTAGTAGCTTTGTTTCAGCTTTGTGGTATGCTGAACAGTGGAGCCAGTTGAAATGATTCAGATTGCGAAGAGCTAATAAATGGGCATTTCTTTAAGCTTCTATGTTTGTGGGAATTAGTACAAAGCTGTGAAAATTAATACAAAGCTTGTGAACAACAGTTGGAGAGTATAGGTAGCATGGACCATTGTGTATCTCACATGCATAGGAGGAAGATGGGTGTATCAAAAAGTTCAGTGGCAGCAAGAAGCTTTACTGATAGCCTGTACTTCTTCTCCACTATCCCCCTGCACTTCCATAGGACCTAATACAGTCTGGATTTAGTGTGGTATCAGCAACATCTAGCAGATGCTTTGTATTCAGCAAGTCTTTTCAAACTATACAGGTTATGGAAGGGAAGGGATTATGTGGAGGTAAAAGGAAGGTAAAGGAGGAAAGGTGAAGATCCTAAGTATATAGTGAGTCAAAAGGCAAGTTAGAAGCTGTGGATCATGGATATTATCTTGGCCATTAGGACTGCTAGTACAAATACCACTGGCTAAGTAGCTAACAAAAAACAGAAATTTGTTTCTCACAGTTCTGGAAGTTGAGAAGTTCAACACTGGGATGATAGTTGATTTTATTTTCTGCCTGCTCTGGTTCTAGATTGCTGTCTTTACACCATATATTCACCTGATGAAAGGATTATACTCTTTGATCAGGGCATTCTGAATCCATAGCATTTGTCTGTTGCTGCTCTCAGAGTTGGAAGGAGCTGAGAATTACAAAAAGATTATGTTGCTAAGGATACCCCAATAGGTGACTATAATAGTCTCAGTGAAATAGTGAATGTTAAAACAAGATTTCAACCATTAGAATTAAAAGGAGGTCCTGAGATCTTCTTACTGAGGAGAATGTGTGTGGTCATTATATAAAGAGTGAAAAGTGGAATTCTGCTTATTGTCCACTTGCACATCTTTGTGTGTGTGTGTGTGTGTGTGTGTGTGTGCGCATGTGCGTGCAAAGTAGCTAATGCATAGCAAAGAAAGTTACTTCTGGTCTTTTAGGAATTGATGTCAATACTTCCTTATTAATACCTCATTAATGTTCTATATTTATAGAGCCAGCTGTTGACTATGAGACATGAATGCTACGTTAGATTTCTGTCACTGTGACTCATACTGTACTGAGACAGGAAAGATTTGTTTTTGTTCATGGTTTCAGAAGTTTCAGTCCTTAGACATTCACTTGGTTCTTATGGGCTTGAGGTGAAACTGAACATTATACAGGATTGCATGTGGTCCAGGAGACAGACGTAAGTAGAGAGGAAGAGGCAAAAGATAGAAGAATGAAGAAATTCTATAAAGACATGGCTTTAGTGACCCATCATTAAATCATGAATCTAAAACTGGATTAATCTATTCATGAAGTCAGAACCCTCATGATCTTTTTTTACTTTCTCTCAATCCTCCTCCTGAATACTGTCTATATCATAGAACAAGTCTCCTATACACAAGCATTTTGGCAAGATATTTAATATCTAAGCTGTAACATTTGCAGTACTTAATTTCCTGCTTAATAATGGAAAAGGTCTTTTCTGTGGATACTTCTAAGCATTAGGAGAACTGTTCTGGGTATGATTGAAGAAGTAATAAAGTAGCACTGCTTTTGGCTTCCTTCCTAGTGCCTTCCTTTTCAGGTCCAAAGGAAACTCCAGTTTTCCACAAACAAATGGTCCGTGTACCCAGAAATGAGCTCAGCCTGGACGATAGGATGGTTTCAGACAGTTCAATAAAAGCCAGTTGTCCTCAGGAACTTTTAAAACTGGTTCCCATCTACCAAAAGGAGTCATTTCCCTTACCTCAGCAGAAGGGACCCATGGTTGCAAATCAAATCATATGCACCTCCAAGCTCCCTCAGGATCACAGGTACCTGTTATACATTTCAAAGTCGGTGCTTCATCCTAGACCTTGTCAGTTCCCCAGGCTTTCTTCCTCGCAGATAACCATTTGTTCTTTTTATAATGGCATAATATATATGTGCTCTCTTCTTATTCTCTCCTACTCTCACTCACTGCCCTCCAAACCTGCTGTTCTATCTCTTACTCTCTCTCACTGTGCTCTAGTCTCTATCTCTTCCTACCTCGCCCTAGCCCTGGCCATGTCCAGTCTGCTGGCCATGTCTAGTCTACTTTCTCTCTCAGCTCAGAACTCTTCCAGATGCCTTCGGCTATTCCCTCTCTCATATGTACAATAAAAACTTTCCCTAATAATGGAGCAGTCATATTGGCAGTTCATTTTATTTTAATTTTTTAGTTGTGTCCTCTCACATACACATAACCCTATGTTTTCCCTTCTGGAACTGTAAAGCAAAAATAAACCTTTTCTGCCTTGAAAAGAAATAAAAAGAAAGTTGATATATAACTAGATAATGAAGTTCCTATGAGGTTCAAGTATCTATAGAGGAAGGGACTAGAAATAGCATCCTACTGGTTCTTCAAACTGAAAATGTGACAGCTGTATTGGCAAAGAAATGACAGGTATTATATTTTTTGACTAGTATACATTTCCTAGGCACATGGCCATTTATCATGTAGAGATTGGAAACTTATTGGAAAAGGGGTATTGGTTGTAGGGGTTATAGCTAAAGAGGATGTTTGTTTCAAGTCATTTTAAAATGAAGGTAAACATGACTGATTCTTATAGTGGTAGAAGCAAGTAAGTGAGAGTATCCTTCCTGTCTGTCTCTTTTAGTTGGTATCATTATATGGTATTTTTTCAGAAAATATTTCTCTAAGAAATAGAGCTGGAGATAGTACTTCTTAACAGAAGGACTTTTACATAGACACGATTGGCTTTTGTGGACTATCTACCTAACCAACATGCATTGTTGCGCTTTTACGTTTATAACTAAGGGTAGTCTGAACTTACTTAGTGTTTTAGTCATATTTGAGACCCTGGTTTCTTCAGTATTTTCTTAAGTGTTTAAGATGCTTGCTCTCCCTCTTCACTTCCTCTTCTTCTCAGAAACTGCAGTTTCTTAGTGAGGAACAGCTTCCTGCTGTGTGTGCTTCTCTCTAGCCACTTCTTGAGTGCTTTATGTTTTTATCTAAAGCTGTAAGTGTATTGCAACACTAACTGGCTATTTCATCACCATTTGGATTGAGAAAGTTTATCAGGAAATCACAAGTGGACTGTCCCCAACATAGCTTTTAGCCTTGTGTTTCTCAGTTGCTGTGTCATGATAGGCAGTTGGTATTCTGACAGTCAGTTATAAAAAGGACACAGTGGGTAATCTACAGATTAAGCAAGGCTTAATTGTATCATTTGGTTATGGTCTTGTATGCGACACGTAGAAAGGAAGAAGCCTGATGGCTCATCTCATGTATGTTCAATTTCCTGGTCTGTAAACCTCAGAAATGATTCAAAGTTTAGCTCTTCACTGCTCTTCAGAAGTTGCCCTGGGGCGTCTAGAACCCAAGGAGAAGGTATGCTGTGAAAGAACAGTTTTCCTTGCACTGTTTAAACACATCAGTTGAGGAGTTTTCAGTGAGCAGTGTGGTGAAGAGTCACTCACTTCATGTTCTTTCACAGTTGATTCTTTAGGGTAGACTATATTCTCAGGCAAGACACATAAAATACAAGTCAGGGCTTTCAAGGAGCTCACAGTCTGACAAATAGTTTTAATACAAATAAATTCATTAATGAAGTGATCATAATATGTGCTAATGACCCAACCTCTTTGGGTTAAGGAAGACCTTATAATACATGCTCCTATAGAAAGTATAGGAAGCCCTAATGATTGAACCCAGCTGTAAAACTTACCACAGCTTGCTTTCTAGTTCCATTTTCTTGGAGTGCTTTTTTCCATCCTGTCACTTTAAGGGTGGTACCATCTTTAAATCTAAGATGAGGTTCTTGTAGACAAATGAAAAAATGTATTTTGTTGCTTAATCCATCAACCATGCTGTGTCTTTTGATTGGAGAGTTGAGGCCATTAATATTTAAAGTTATTGTTGAAAGATGTTTATTGATTGCATCATTTTTTGTCTTGGTTTGTTTCTTGTCCCATTTGTGTTTTTAGTCATCCTTTTTGTTTCAGTAATTATCACTTCAGTGTGTGTGTGTTTGTGTGTGTGTGTGTGTGTGTGGTGTGAGGTTTCTTTATTGTGTTTATTCCTCCTGTCATTCTGAAGTATTGCTTCCAGTATTTTCTGTAGGGGTGTTTGGTGGTAATAAATTCATTTAGCCTGTCCATATCATGGGAAGTTTTTCTTCTTTCTCCAGGTATAGCAGATACTTTAACTTGGTTGGCTTCTGTGGCCTTTCCTTTATAACTTGAGTACACTGCTCCAAGATCTAGTTTTCAGTTTCCTTACAGAAATTAACTATAAGGTGGATTTTCCTTATATTTGACTTGTATTTTTTCTCTTGCAGATTTTAATACTCTTTATTTAGTGTATTTAGTTTTTTAATTATGATATGGTATGGGGAATGTTTTCTTTTGCTAATCTTAATGACTTGGTGTTTTGTTTGCTTCTTGTATTTGTATGGACATACCTAGCTTTAGCTTTAGGAATTTAGGATTTTGTTTAAGATCTGGTGTATCCTGTTAATCTAGGATTCTTATTTTTTTTTTAAATCTATGCTTATTAAATATTTGTTTTTCTCCATAGTGTCCCACATTTCCTGCATTTTTCTTTTTCTTTCTTTCTCTTCTTTCTTTCTTTCTTTCTCTCTTTCTTTCTTTCTTTCTTTCTTTCTTTCTTTCTTTCTTTCTTTCTTTCTTATTTATTTTCTCCTCCTCCTCCTCCTCCTCCTTTTCCTCTTCCTCCTCCTGCACAGTTTTTGCTTGTGTGGTCTAATTGCTCTATCTTGTATTTAATCCATTCTATTTGCAAGGCTTTATCCTGAGTTTTTTAGTTGTGTTATATTTTTAAATTCCACTGGGCAGCGATGGCGCATGCCTTTAATCTTAGCACTTGGGAGGCAGAGCCACGCAGACCTCTGAGAGTTCAATGCCAGCCTGGTCTACAGAGCGAGATCCAGGACAGGCACCAAAACTACACAGAGAAACCCTGTCTCAAAAAAACAAACAAAAAAAAAACAACATTTTTTTTTTCAAATTCCATCTTTGTTTCAGTTTGAATTTTCTTCAATATTTGTTTGTCTTTATCAAATTCAGTTTTGTTTTTTATAATGTAAATGATTTAATTTGTTAGTATATATAATTCTAAATATTCATGCCACAGGTTTACATTGTAGATTTTTGACTTAAAAATTCTCAAACATGGCATGAAATTTATATTTTCTAAAGCCTATGAAAATTTGGAGGGCATATATTTTTTGTTTAAAGCTTCTAGCATAACATACAGCAAGCACTGATGTACATTTTCTTTTTTTTCTTATTTAAAACAATTTTTAAATTAAAATATATTTGATCATATTCTTTATCAACCCCCAACTTTCAATTCTTTCTTAAAAAACAACAAAAAAAACCCAGATACAACAACAAAACCCTCCAAAACCAAGAAAATAAATGAACAATACCCCTCCTAAAAAACCCAGCATCAAACTCTAACCACATAAAAGCGTGCACACACACAAACCCAGCATCAAACTGTAACCACATAAAAGCATGCGCGCGCACACACACACACACACAGACAGAGAGAGACAGAGAGACAGAGAACCATGGAGTCCATTATATGTTTGTTAACTACTGATCATGAGGCTTGTTCTGGAGTGGTTCATGTACCCAATGTCACTCTGTTGGAGAAGGAATTTCCCCTCTCCTAGCAGGTAACAGTGACAGGCCATTTGTTAACCTTTACCCTAGTGGCTAGGCTCTCTGTGTCTCTGTCTCTGTGTGTGTGTGTGTGTGTGTGTGTGTGTGTGTGTGTGTGTGTGTGTGTGTCTGTCTGTCTGTCTGTCTGCCTTACTTACTTTTGAGACAGATTTCTCTTTATAACAGAGCCCTGGCTATCCTGGAACTTGCTCTGTAGACCAGGCTGTCCTTACACTCAGATCCACCTACCTCTGCCTCTCTAGTGCTGGGATTAAAGGCATGTTCCACCACCCCCTAGCATCATTCATGTTTTTAAAATATAACAAAATAAAATATTCTAAGATAAAACAAAACCAAGTTGGACAAGATAAACCAAGAGAAGGAAAAGAACCCAAGAGAAGGCTCAAGAACCAGTGACCCACTTGTTGGTACATGAGTAGTCCCATAAAAACACTAAACTGGAAGTCCTATATATATGCAGAGAAGCCATATATATACCTAGTGCATATCTGTTAGGCCCTGTATATGCTGCTTCAGTTTCTGTAAGTTCATATGAGCTTTGTTCTTGTTGATTTAGACTTGCTTTCTTGGTGTCCTCCTTCTTCTGGCTCTTACACACTCACTCTTTCCATCTCCTCTTCTGCAGTGTTCCCTGAGCTCTGAGGGGAGGGATGTTATGGAAACGTCCCGTTTAGGAATTCCAAGGTCTTTCTCTACATAATGTCTGACTGTGGGTCTCTGTATTTGTTCCCATCTGCTGCAGGAGGAAGCCTCTCTGATGATGGCTGAACAAGGCACTTATCTATGAATATAGCAGAATATCATTTAGAGTCATTTTATCATTACATTTTTTTTTTTGACAGAGTTTTTCTGTGTAGCTTTGGAGCCTTTCCTGGAACTCACTCTGTAGCCCAGGCTGGCCTTGAACTCACAGAGATCTGCCCGCCTCTGCCTCCGGAGTGCTGGGATTAAATGCATGCACGACCACTGCCTGGCCCTTATCATTACATTTTATTTTTCTTTTTTAGACCAGTATTATTTAGTTTTCCCCAGGCCCCTGGGCTATCTAGTCTCTGGTTCTTGGTCACCCAAGTCATGTTGAGTATGGGCTCTATCTCATGGAGTGAGCTTAAGGCAAGTCAGTTATTGGTTGGTTATTCTCACAAGCTTTGTGCCTCTTTTACCCTGACATATCTTGCAGGTGGTACATCATTATAGATAAAGGTTTTGTGGCTGGCTTGGTGTTTATGTTTGTCTTTTTAGAGTGTGCAGAATATTCTTTATTTCTGTAATAAAGATGCTGGAATTTAGGGGTGAAGGCTCTAGGTAGGCACCAGCTTGATATCTCCATGTTCAGTGAGTTATGTTGGTGTTGTCTTCAGCAAATGGAGCCTTGCTACAGTTTGTGGAAAGCAACCTATAGTCTTGGCAAGAGCCTGGGTTGTTTGGAGATTCCCATGGGGTCCCTTTGGCCAACAACTCAAATAAATGTAAACCAAATCCCTGTATTGAAAGCCTGGTTTGGTGACAGGCCAGTCAGAGCTCTGTCTCCTGCATTATTTGGTGATTTCATTTAGTTTGCCTTCATATTACTGTATTAGGTTTCTATACTACCCCTCAAATGCCTTCCTTTATTAGCTGCCTCTTCCTTTAGTCCTTCCCCAAACCCCTCCCTATCTCCTCTTTTCACTTGATCCTCCTATTCCAGCCCCCCACCTCCCGCAATCTATCCATAGGTATCTATTCTACTTCCCATTCTTATCGAGATCTGTTCCTTTAGAACCTTACTATATACCTACCATCTGTGGTTCTAAAGATTGTAACTTGGTTATTCTTGACTTCACAGCTAATATCCATATATAAGCAAATACATACCATATTCATCTTTCTGAGTCTAGGATACTTTAGTCAGGATGATTTTTTCTTCTAGTTGCAAGCATTTGCCTGCAAATTTCATGATATCATTTTTTTTAATGGTTGAGTAATATTCCATTGTATAGGTGTACCATATTTTTTTAATCCATTTTTCTGTTGCATACCATCTAGATTGTTCCTAATTTCTGGCTATTATAAATAGAGCAGCAATGAACATGATTGAGCAAGTGTCTCTGTGGAAGGATGGATCATCTTTAGGGTATATGCCCAAGAGTGCTATTGCTGGATCTTGAGGTAAATCAATTCCCATCTTTCTGGGGAACCACCACACTGATTTCCATAGTGATTCTTACAAGTTTGTACTTCTACTATTCTGAGATCATCTGCCCATATTAATCCAGGAGATTGATTCCTTTTTAAAACTCCCATTGTGTAAAATGTTGCCAGAACTTGTTTGGACTGTCAGGTCCCTTTCCTTGTAAGCTATAAGGTCATCTATCAATAATTAAAACTCTTCCACATTAAGAAGATCGCAGGCTCATTTCTGTGAGCCTTGTGGGGATTCCCATTTCCTTTTTCAGAAATGATCTTTTTGAGTTCTATTGTTTTATAAGCTCTCTCCCTCTCTTAAGCCTTTAGTGTCCTACAGGACCCTGTTCAGTTTGGAGAATTCATCTCAGACATCTCAGGGAGATCTTTTGGAGTATTTCTGGGCCGACATCATTACTTATCTTGAGTTATAACTTCATATTCACTTCTATTAAAAAATAAAAAACAAAACAAATGTGGTGTGATACTGTATCAGGGGCCTACTTGCTTTCTTTTTACTTACATACCTTTACTACAAGGGACTGACCTTTCTTCCTGAAAGGTACTGTTTTTGTTCTTGATATATATGTTCTTTGTATAAAAGGCACAATCTCATTTCAAGGTGATTGCTTCTTTAAATAGCCATAGCTTTCCTGCAGTGTAGCTTCTTGACAGTTATCCTTTTTGTTTTAATCATTCTGCATGCATTTAATTCCATCTATAAGCAAATATCAAGTTTGCTTAATGTATCTAATTGTTGGATATCTTCATAAAGAAACTCAGTATTGATAGATAAGGTGTCTCTTCAAGTGTATTTTCTGGCCATAGAAGACCTGGTTAATTCCTCTAACCATTCTAGATTCTCATATTCTATTACACAGTTAGACAGGATGGAAAAGAAGGCCCTGAGACCATACTCGCCTGCCATACCAATGGCTTACGCTAACAGAATGTAGGTAGAGCCTAGACTTTGATCAGAAAAGTTGCCTTTGTTTCCATCACAAGGAAGGGAATGAACCAGTGTTGGGTCCTTCATTTAGCTTTAAACATAACACAAATAGAATCCAAGACATACCTGGCATTCAGTTTGGTATTAACACACTAGAGTAGTAGTCACAGTTCTGGAACAGACATTTTTGGGCTGGTCCATTTTTCAAGAACTCCTTTAGCCAGTGAGAATCTCAGCTGCATAAGTGATTGCCACAATTCTCTGTCTCAGTCTGTAGTCTACATGGAAGGCCACAGTAGGTGCTATAAAGACACAGCAACAGAACTTAAACTCTAGCAGGAGTCGTCTTTCAAGGCCAGAGGAATCTGGATACGCTTACTGAAGAATAAAGAGGCACATGCACCATTCTTTGTGAGACCTGCTTCTGGGTCAAAACCTCAAGAGAAGTAGAGGAAAACCTCTTAAATATCAAGTTACTCAAGGGCCTAAATAAAAAATTTCATGCAGATCTGGCTAGGACAGTCCTAGGTAGCTTTTTAAGTTAGCACACATATCCCCTTTTATGTTTTTAATTCCACTCTGTCTTTGGCCTCTGCTTACTTAACTTTCTAGTATCACTGGTATCTTCTAGATTATAGGCAATTAAATTCCCAATGAATTTTGTCTCCAAAATATCAACTATGACCATTTACACTGTCAATCCTTACAACTAAGGACCTCTTGACTTGTGAGTGATGCCAAATCCAGCTTTATCTTCCTTTAATAGCTTGCCACTCTAAAATATCATGCAACCTTTTTATGTCTTATGGTTCTGTCACCCAGTGAAACAGCAGTAATAGCAACAAGCTTCCCCCTAATACTTCATCTCAGCTTTGAAGCAATTTCCAAAGAAGGGATATTCATCCCTTATTTGTGGTTGATTTTCTCGACCACCTTCTCTGCTCTATTTCCCTTTCCTCCCTGTTTGTTTAAGCCATGCCCTATTATTTCCTCACTACTTTCATATCACATGTGTTTTATTACAGTCACACTTCTTAGAGTTTCTTTCTTTTCTTCTTATAGGTCCTTTTGTTAGTTTCTTGCTGTCTTCTAATCACTCCCATCAAAATGTAAACAAATAAAAACTAGCAGGTAAGATATGCATATGATAGAGAACATGTGGTATCTGTCTTTCTGAGTTTGGGTTATCTAACTTAGTATCACATTTTTCAGTTTCATCATTTTCCTGCAAATTTCATTTTTTTATAGCTGATTAAAATTTCATATATATATATATATATACATACATACACACCACATTTTCATTATATATTTATCATTTGATAGCTATCAAGTAAGAATAAACTCATGTATAAGCATCTTTGTGATTAGATATAGTGTTCATTATATATTTACTCAGGAATGATATAGCTGAATCATATGGTAAGTATTTTTTTAAAACCCTTCATGTGCATGTGGGAGTTAGCTCTCTTCTACCATGTGGGTTTTAGATGTTCTTAGGTCATCAAGATTGAAAACAGGAGCCTTTATGCCCTCACCCATCTTGCTGATCCAATTCTATTTTTAGTTTCCACATTAATTTTACCAATTTCCATACACAACGCTGAATAAGTGTCCTCTTCCATGTTCTCACCAATATTTTTGTTTTGATAGTAGCTATTGTGACTCAGTTAATATGGAATCTCAAAATATTTTTAGAAGTTATTTTATCATTTTGTTTTGGGGACAGAATTTCATTAATCTCAGATGCCCTGGAACTTGCTGGATAACAAAATGATCTTGGGATTCTGGTCCTCAGGCCTCTAGCTACCAAGTTCTGGTATTACAGTTGTGCAGGACCATGATTTGCAGGATTAGGGATTAAACCAAGTCTTCACTCTATTAATTAAGCCATGATTCCAATTATCAGAGTGGTTTTAATTTGCATTTCTATGGTAGTTAAAGATGTTAAACAGTTTTAAAAGTATTTGTCCTTCATTTCTATTGATGTTCTGTTTATGGCCAGGACTCTCCAGATACTTGTTCTTTTCTCTACTTGTGAGTTTCACTATTCATCTCTGTTCATTGTTCAATGAAACTTCCCTGATGAGTTTTGAGACAGAGAGCTACACTAACCTATGGGTATAGAGATAAGAATTTAGGAGGAAGTTTGACATTAATTTAACAGAATAGTTAGGTCAGTCCTGGGGCCTATTAACATCCCCAGCCATGTACCAGGGACCAGATTTATACCAGAAATGTTTTTCCTTCTAAGTACTGGGTCTTAAATCCATTCAGGAAACAGCTGATTATTCCTGTAATATTTGTGCCATTATTACACCCATAAACATATCTTGCCATGCTAGTCATTATTAATAGTTTACAAGGTTCACAGATGTATAAACCTGTTAATGTCATCCTCCATAACCTACCCTGCATCTTTCAGTACTGTAAAGGGTAGCCACCAAAGAGGAAGCTTCTTGGTCAGTACCAACTTGATTTTCTATGTGCTGTGACTCTAGTGGTGTCTTCAGCAGCACTGTCTTAGAGTTAAGTTCTGGTGGGAAAGTAGAGCAATGGCAATAGGTCAGTAGAAGGATCTGAAGGACGTTCCTAACCAACAACTCAAGAGAAGGTATCCTTAGCCTGGAACTAGGTTTTCATTTGGCAACCTGTGGTTTCTGGGAGGAACATTGTCCCTTATATAGAGTAACTCTAATTAAACTCTTAATTAAATATGGGGAGGGAGGGAGGGAGGGAGGGAGGGAGGGAGAGAGAGAGAGAGAGAGAGAGAGAGAGAGAGAGAGAGACTCATAAAATAGTAGGTTTCCGTATAGCTTTTAAAAATATACTTAGCGTTAGTTATTTCTCCTCCTGCCATGCCTCTGCCGTACACTGTCATCTCTCTAAGTTTTGAAACCTGCTAACCCATAATTTCCCCTTTCTCCTTCATATTAATTGTGTTCTACTATTCCCCATCCCATAAGATTTTTCCCCTTCCCTGTCAGTGGTTAATTTCTAGTATCCTCTATTGTATTCAGCATTTCTTCTTCTGCACATGTATCACTTCACTCAGGATAATGTTTTCCAGCCCCATGCATTGATCTGTAAATTTCCTCTTTCCTTGTAGCTGAATAAAACTCATTAAGTATAGGTACCACATTTTCATTATCCGTTTATCTGCTCATAAACATCTAGCTATTTCTCTGTTTTCTGTGAACATGGTTGAATTTATGTCTCTGTAGTAGGTACTTAAATTCCTTAGATATATGCCCTGGAATGGAATAGCTGGGTCATATGGAAGACTTGCTCCTAGTTTTTAAAGAAAACAGCTCACTGGTTTTTTTATAGAGGTTTTACCAGTTTGCACTTTCCCCAACAGTGCATGAGTGTTCCCTGTTTCCCATATCCTTGCTAGCAGTTGTTGTCTTTTGTTTTCTTTCTTTTTTAAAAAAGCTATTGTGTAGAATTGCTCAGCCTTTGTTTCTAGCCCCTCTGTATTCCTTTGTGCTAGCTGCTGATTTGCAGAAATATTTTTAACCAGGGATGGGATCCCTAGTGGCAACACTAGGCTGAGATATAGGTAGGTAATTTTCTTTACTACTTTCTTTTCTTCCTTTTAGTCTTTCCAGACTTCTGCTTACTCCTGCTGCAACCTGCTTACAGGAACTCTTCCTCCTACCTTACTTCCATTCGTTGGGGATTCAATCTCTTGGTTCAGTCCTAGGGTCCCCCAGCTCTGTCCTGCTATTCTCTCAGCCTACACCATTTCCATTAACCCATAGAAACACTCTGTTTTTCCCATTTACCAAAAGTGTCTAGGATCCAGCGTGGGCAAAGCAACCAAAACAGAATACTCACCCAGAAAAGACCAGACAAGATATCTATATCAAGAAATACTTCAGACATCATAGTTCCAGAATATACTTTCTTCTCAGCAGTTCATAGAAATTTCTCTAAAATTGACCACGTACTTGGACACAAAGGAAGTCTTAACAGATACAAGAACATTGAAGTAACACCCTGCATCGTATCTGACCACCTTGGATTTCAAAAACAACAGAAACAGCAGCAAGTATACAAACTCATAGAAACAGAACAACTTACTACTGCATGAAAACAGAGTCAGGACAGAAATTAAGAAGAATATAAAGAACTGTTTAGAATCGAAATAAAATGAAAACACAGCATATCCAAACCCATGTGACACACTTGAAGGCATGTCACAGTGGCAAGTTCATGATGCAGAGTGCCTATATTAAAAACTGGAGGAATCTCAGATTAGTAGTTCAATGACACACCTGAAAGCTATAGAACAACAAGAAGAAATATGCCAAAAAGAGGAGAAGGGAGAAACAAACTCAGGTTTGAAATAAATAATGGAAACAAAAAGGAATATAAAGAATCAGTGAAATAAAGAATTGGTTCCTTGACAAGATCAACAACATTGACAAACCTTTAGTGAAATTAACCAGAAAATGGAGAGAAAAGATTCAAACTAATAAAATAAGAGTTGAGGAAGGGAATATTACAACAGACATTGAAGAAATCCAGATTCCTTTTTGAAAAGAAATGGGTGAATTTCTTGATATATATGACCTAATAAAGTTAAAACAAGGTCAAATAATCAATTTAAACTGCTTCATAACCCTTAGGGAAATAGAAACAGTAATTAAAATTCTCCCAATCAAAAAGCCCAAGGCCAAATAGATTCAGCACAGAATCCTACTAGATTTTCAAAGAATTAACACTAATGCTACTTAAATTATTCTGCAAAAGAGAAATTGAAGGAACATTTCCAAATTTTTTTATTAAGAAATTTTTTTTTATTCATTTTACAACACCAAAGATCCCCCTCTTCCATCCTTCCGCCCCTCAGCCTCCCCCTCCCAACCCCCCCCCCCCCCCCCACTCACCTGCACAAGAAGGCAAGGCCTCCCATGGGGAGGCACATCCAGTAGAGGCAAGTCCAAGCCCTTCCCCCTGCCTCAAGGCTGCACAAGGTGTCCTATCATAGGTAGTGGGCTCCAAAAAACCCGCTCATGCACCAGGGATGGATTCTGATCCTACCGCCAAGGGACCCCCCTAAAGCAGATCAGGCTACAAAACTGTCTTGCCTGTGGCCACTACTACCCTGACACTAGAACCATAAAAGTTTCAACAACAAAAAAAGAATTATAGATCAATATTCCTTATGAACATAGATGTATAAATTCTCAATTAAAATACTTGCAAACTAAATCCAAGAACACATCAAAAACATTGTCCACCATGATCGTGTTGACTTTATTCCAGATGGTATCCATGGTTCAACATGTGTAAAACAATAAATGCTATAAATGGCATAAACAGACTGAAAGACAAAAACCGTACAATTATCTCATTTGATACAGAAAAGGCCTTTGACAAAATCCAGCATCCCTTTCAGATAAAAGTCTTAAAGAGACTAGGGATACAAGGGACAAACACCAACAGAATAAAGGCAATTTACAGTAAGCCCACATCCAACATTAACAAAAATGGAGAGAAACTCAAAGTAATTGCACCTGAATAAACAATAAGGATGATCACTCTTCCTATCTATTTAATATAGTCCTCAATGACTTAGCTAGAACAATATGACAACTGAAGGAGATCAAGGGGCCATAAATAGGAAAGGAAAAAGTCCAAGTATCTTTATTTACAGAAGATACAATTTTATATATAAGAGACCCTAAAACTTCTACCAGGAAACTGGATATAGATGATAAGCACTCCCAACAGAGTAGCAGGATACAAAATTAACACACACACAAAAAAGCCAGTACATTTCCTGTATAGAAATGACAGAATTCTGAGAAAGCAATCAGGGAAACATACCTTCACAATGGTCTAGAGTACAAAAAGTCTTGGGTTACTTCTAATCAAGCATGTGAAAGAATTATAGTTAGAATTTTTTTAATTAAAGAAAACATGGGAAGATGCACAGATTTCCTGTGCTCATTGGATAGAATTAATATGGTGAAAACAGCAATTGTTCCCAAAGCAATCAACAGATTCAGTGCCATCACCATCAAAAATTCAACAGAATTCTTCACAGAAATTGGAAAAATAGTCTCTTCAATTTCATATGGAAATACAACAACAACAAAAGGGAATAGCTGAAACAGTCTTGAATAATAAAAGAGCTGCTGGGGATATCACCTTTTCCTCAAATTTTACTACAGAGCTATAGTAATGAAAACAACATGATATTGCCATAAAAAACAGTTATATTAATCAGTGGAATCAAAGACTTTGACATAAATCTTCATTGGTACAGGTGCCTGATTTTGATAAAGAAGCTAAAAATACACATTAGAGAAAAGACAGCATCTTCAGCAAATGGTGCTAGTCAAACTGGATGGTTGAATGAATGAAAATATATCTATATTTATCACTGTGCACAAACCTCAACTCCAAGTGTTGATCCAACATAAGTACAGATACCCTTAATTTAATAGCAGGGAAAATGGGGAATAGTCTTGAACTGAACTCATTGGCACAGGAAAAGACTTTCTGAACAGGGCACCAATAGCACGGGCACTATAACCAACAATTAATAAATGGGACCTCATGAAACTGAAAAGCTTCTGTGTGGCACAAGACACCATCATTCAGCCAAAGTAACAGAATGGGAAAAGTTCTTTACCAATTATACATTTGGTAGAGGGCTGTTGTCTAAAATATATAGAGAATTAAAGAAATTGACCATCAAAGAAAGGTTTTTTGTATGTTTTGTTTTTTTGTTTTTTGTTTTTTAATGGGCACAGAACTAAGAGAATTCTCAAAAGATGAAACACAAATGGCTGAGAAACACTTTTAAAAAGTTTAACATCCTTAGGCATTAGGGAAATGCAAGTTAAAACTACTTTGAGATGCTTTGTCATTACTACTCTGTGAAATTATGAAAATTGCAGGTAAATGGATGGAACTAAGAACAGTCTTTTTGAGAAAAGTTGCCCAGATCCACAAAGACAAATATGGTGTATGTTCTCTTATATATTGATGATAGCTTTTAAGCTTTTGATATGTCAATTTTTTTGTTTCTAATATATTAGAAATAATCATCTCTTATTCTTAAAATGATTCATAAGGAAATTTTGTAATTTGTGGTGATTTAGCTGAGGATAGGTAGGCATCTCTTAGACTCTCTTCAACAACTTGAAGACTGGTTTCCCATTCTTGGGATTGGGTTTGTTAGATCATCTATGGCTCCTTTGGGGGAGCATCATCACCCCTGGCAGTATAACTTCATTTAAACTATGAATATGTGTCCATATATATATTTAAAGTAAACATAAAGAAAAACCCTGTGGGTTTTTCAAGCTTCCTTTATATTATTTACCCCACCTCCCTTCCTTGCCCTCTGCATTGCCTTCCTCTCCCCTACCCTGTTAAGATAATCCAGTTTTCCATTTTTTTTTCTTTCCTTGCTCCTGTATTCTACTAGCCTCATTTCTAGAGTAACACCCTGACCTCTCCCACTATGTATCCTTTTTCCTTTCCTGGTTTCTGCAGTTACTGCAGGTTATATATGCAAATAAAGATTAAGAGCCTGTATCCAGAAATGAGAAAGAATGTGTGACATTTTTCTTCCTCAGTCTGGGTTACTTCAGTCAGAATTATGTTTGAGTCAAGGAACAAGTCAAAAAAGAAGAATTTTGGCTTCCTAGAATTAAGTGAAAGTGACAGTACAGAGCAACAAAACCTCTGGAACACATTAAAAGCAGTACTGAGAGGGATGTTTTATAGCTCCAAACATCTATATTAAAACATCAGAAAGAGCACAAATAACTTCATGGTGCAACTCAGCAATTTGGAAAAATAAGACCAAACCAAACCCAAATCTAATAGTTGACAAGAAATAATAAAATCAGAGCAAGAGTGGTTCAACATATGTGACTCAATAAATGTAATAAACCATCTAAACTGCCTTAAAGACAAATAATGATCATCTAAGTAGACACAGAAAAGGCCTCTGACAAAATCCACCATCCTATCATTATAGAAGTCCTAGAGAGAGTAGGACTGGACGAACATACTGTAACAAAATAAAAGCTGTATATGACAAACCCATAGCTAACATCAGCCTAAATAATGAAGACCTCAAAGCAATCCATTGTCAGGAATGAGGCAAAGTTTTCATTATCCCAAGTCCCTTTCAATATAGTGCTTGGATCACTAGTTAGAGACAAGACAAGGAAATTAAAGGGATACATACTGGAAAGAGTAAAATTATTCCTATTTGAATATGATGTACAAAAGAAATAAAAAATTCTACCAGAAAACTTTTAGAATTGATCTACACTTTCAGAAGTGTTAGTACATGGAATTGACCTATAGAAATCAGTTACATTTATGTATATCCAAAACAATCATTCCGAGAAAGAGACCTTTGAAACATTCACCTTCAAAATGGAATCAAAATAAGATAAAGTAAATAATCTAGGAATAAATATGACCAGGAAGATGAGGGACTGCTTTATGAAAACTTTAAAGAAAGATCAAAGAAGACACTAGAACTTGAGAAGACTTTCAGTGCTCATGGCTTGGTAGAATTATTGTAAAAAACGACCACCCTACCAAAAGAAACTTGCAAATTCAATGCTATCCCAATAAAAATCCCCAAATTCACAGGAACCCTCTGAAGACCCCAGATAACTAAAGTATCTCTGAGTATAAAGTACAATGTTGGAGGTACTACTATACCAGTTTTCATGCTGTATCACAAAACTATTATAAATAGCATTGGTGGTTCTAGCAAAAACAACAACAAAAGACCCAAACAAACAAACAAAAAACTAGACATGTCAATCATTGGAGCAAAAATTAAAGACCTATACATGATGTCTTAGGGTTACTATTGCTGTGATAGAACACCATGACCAAAGCAAGTCAGGGAGGAAAGGGGTTTACTAGGCTTATGTTTCCTCATCACTGTTTATCACTGAAGGAAGTCAGGACAGGAACTCAAACCCAGCAGGAACCCGGAGACAGGAGCTGATGCAGAGGCCACAGAGGGTTGCTCTTGATGTGGTTTTGGAACCAAAGTAAACTTTCTTTTGCAGTGCTTTATAAGGAATCAGGTTCAGCCTCTACCGTGCCTCCAATGTACTTTGAATCCTCTTCACATTTGCCTATGAGTCTGTGGCACAAACAGTGTCTTTCTAGGATAGTGGTTCTCAACTGAGGATACTTTGTCACCAGGGAGCATTAGGCCGTGTCTGGACGTGTGGTTGTTATTACGGGTAGTACTTGTGCTCTTGTCAGATGGTGGGTTTGGCGGGGATGTTACTAAACACTCTACAGCATATGACCTCCATATTGTCTTAGCTCCAACTGGCAATAGAACTGAGGTTGAGAGATCTTGATATAGGATGAAATGAAAACCTTTATTCTAAAGAAAATTTCTCAGCCGTGCGTGAGAGTGCAGGCCTGAAATCGCAGCTACTCAGAGGTCGAGGGTGGCAGATTATGGTTCATAGTGTACCTGGGTTGTGGGGAGTTTCTGATGAAAAGATTGCACAGAGTGTAGCTAAGTGATGGAGAACTCTGTGCTCAGTCCTCATGGGCGTGGGAGGGGTGTCTCATGAGAAAAAGATAAAATTAGTTAGATATGTAATTCTCAAGTAGTATAAAAGGTATCATGAACCATCATTTTCAGTTTAAAAATGCTCTGGTTCTTTTTGTGGCTTATTTTTAATATTTATCCAGAAGCAGTATTGTGAGCAAAGCATGTATTCCTAGTGCTTATTAATTCATTGATAAGTATGTAGCTGGCATGATTTAGGCTTAGACTTGCAAGGATGGAAAGGAACTAGGGTCATGCTTTCCATTCCTTTTTTTTTCTTTCTTTCTTTCTTAAAACTGTGACGGTACCTACCAAAACTATTTCTTAGATGATACAGGACTGGATAGTATCATTTTAAAGACTCTTCACATGTACTTAATGATATAATTTCAGAAAAGACCCAGTGCAGTAAGCTGTGCACATTAGCAAACTCTAGCTACTTCAGTAACAATGCACATACATGCTCACATTCTGCTTCCTGCTTTTACTCAAAAGCCTCCTGTATTACCAGGGATGTGTGGTCCATATTAATCCAGCAAAATAGATGAGCTCCTCAGGATGGAGCACAAACATATATTTCAAATAATTGTTTTTAAAAGTCCCATTCAATTAATGATGAAGTACACTTTTAATAAATTTATATTTTGTATAAATTGTAAATAATTTAAGGCTGCTGAAATCTACAAAATTAAAATGTTGAAGGATAAATTATTAGTAAAACTAGAACAACATGTAACTGACCTGTAAAACCAAGTATATGAAAATAAAATTTCATCATGTTTAGAAATCCTAAGTTGTTTTAGTTAGGCTTTCTATTGCTGTTAACAGAACATCATGACCAAAAGTATTTTGGGGAAGAAAGGGTTTATTTCCCTTACACTTCCCCCTCACAAACATCATCTGAGGAGATCAGGACAGTAACTCAAGCAGAAATGTGCAGGCTGGAGCTGATACAGAGGCCATGGAGTAATGCTGCTTATGGCTTGCTCAATCGCGCTTTCTTTTTACTCTCCCAGGACTACCTTCTAGGAGTAGTACCACCCACAAGGGGCTGGGTGCTTCTGTATCAATCACTAATTAGAAAATGCTCTACTGGCCAGTTTCATGAGGGCAGTTTTTCAGCTGATGTTCTTTCTTCCCAGATGACTCTGGCCTGTGTCAAGTTGGCATTAAAATCTAGCACACTTAGTATGTGTCAGAGCAAAGACAGAAGGCATCAAAAGAAAGTATTAGATTCTACAAGATGGCCCTATGATGCAAATTTTGGTTTTCTGATCTACTTTTAAAAATAATCTTATTTTATAAGTTCAGAAATTTGAATAAAACCAGGAAGAAATATTTTAAGAAATGTTAGGCAATTACTCATTCTTAAATAATCCCTGTTTGTGTTAAAGATTTCTAACTGGACTCTAGAAAATATATTGGAATTATGCCAGAAAAGGCAAGTTTTCATATTTGCTCTTAATGGCTCCATTGCTGAATTAAAATGCTTTGTACTTAAAGAGACAGTATCTTTTTATTTGGTTCATGACAAATAATGAATGTTATCTCCTTGTTAAAATTTAAAATCTAAGAAATAATCTTTTATTTCAATGAGTGTCAGATACTGACTGCTTTTAGATTCCAGGTATGTTTCTAGCGTACATTAGAGACTCCAGTACATATGGTACATGCCATTAGTTTGCTGCAGGATGATAAAAAAACACTTGAGTTGATTTTGATGAAGTCTATAAAACAATGCCTGGCTCACAACTAGTTTAACATATTCTTGTCTTTATTTTTGAGTATTAAGTTTTTTGTCAAAACAATGATAGCCATATATGCATGTGGGGTTAAATGAAGAATATTTAATTACATCTCTTTTAATTTTTTCCAGCCAATTTCTACAGAAATTGTGGAGTATTCATCAGATAGTGACAAAGAAGATGACCCGGAGAATGCCCTCTTCATTGATTCAGAATCCCCTCACAAATACCAGATGGATTTTAAATCAGATGCAAGACAGTCTTTGAACAGACAGACTGACTCAGGGGCAAATTCAACTGAGCCTGTATTGAGCACACCCCAGAAATATACAGCCAAGTTTCCCAAGACTCCAGAAAATTCAGCAACAAAGAAGAAGCTCTTAAGGTTAAATCATCTTTGTAATTTCTTGTTCTTCAGTTCTTCTCTGTCTTTAAAATATCGACTGAGACTTTAATTTTAAAATATTTGTTTAACTGAGAAAGAAAATTGACAAAATAAAATTCTGGTTTTGATAGACAATTTGTAAGCCTGTTTGGGAGCCAGTTTATGAAGTTGTTCATTCAAGTGGAGCATTAGTGGATTTGGTCATGACTAACTTGCATGCTGCTTTCCTTAGTGGAAGTATGTTGTTTGGCTTATCAGGTTTTATTCAATGTCAGTGTTCTAGGTGCTTAGTTAGATAGTGACAGGGGAAATCACTGTTTCATTATTAAATATAACAAATGTTAGTCCATTATCTTACCTTTATGACATGAATATGGTTAGAGAAAGTGGCCAAATTAATGCTTAAAAATGCAAGAAAATATGAGAGCCTTGATTGATGGATAAAAATACCTCATATGGCCGAGGAGAGCCAGGGTGGATGAAAATGCTTGTTATTAGTGTATCAGTTCGTGGCTGGCCTTTGTGAACCAAGCAGGATTTATTCAGGAGCCTATAGAGACATGTCACAACCTCAAGTTGTACAAGGTGTCTTTGTTTTAAATTGAAACAAAATAATGTCCTGTCCCTAGACAAAAAAAACAATGAGAGTAAGAAGGAACTCATGTCCAGGAGTGTCTTAAACTAAAAGGGACAGAGAACTCCTGGGAGAATGTGCCACAGTGGAAGAAGACACAGTTGTGAGGATTATGGGGTCTATTAACACTGTTTCCACAGCAAACTGAGAGCAGTGACTAAAATGTGGGTGGTACATACAAAAGACCTGATGCCCAAACTCACTCTGGATGAAGAGACTTAGCTGATTATGTCATGAAAGGCTCTCATCCCTAGAGTAGTTGCAGAGAACAGTATTTCCAGAAATAATATTTGCAGAGACAAATGGGATGCATGCATTATTCTGAGAAAATGTATATCCATTCTCCTGTTTTTATAAATAAGGCACAAGGTTATATACCCATTCTAGAAAAACCACTTCCTAGTATCCAAAAACCTTGGAAAGTGTATGAGACCAAAGAACAAGAAAGGTCCATGATTACACAGAGTATAGGTCGTGACATAGTCGCAGAAGTTTGGTTGTGTACAGCAGGAAGACCAGTGGATTCGTGTCATTTGAGTCAAAGGAAAAGGGCTTATTAAATGGTCAAGACAGAAGTGACCTCATCCAGGCTAAAATGGACATGGCCAATATGAAGCTAGTATCATGGACATCAAGCACATTCCTGATGCTGATGGAGCCAATCATAAATCTATACATACCACTCTGATGGTTTAGTTTATTTGTATCATAGTGGGAAATGCCAAAAGTGAAACCCTTTAGTAATACTCGGTGGACATTATAACTCAAGATAGTCACAGTTATGCCAATCTGAATCCAACAATGCCCCAAATAATGTTGTGGTTTCAGAAGAGAGTGGTAATTGGATATGATAGTGCACACCTCTAACCATACTAGAAGCGGTAGGATTGTAGTTCAAGACAAACCTGGGTGACATGGTGATTTTGAAGTCAGACTTGAGTTCTCTTCAGTTAATCTTATCTCAGAAATCCAGGAACTAGGAATCTGACTCAGTGATAGAGTGTTTGTCTAACATGTGTATGGCTCTGGGTTCAGTTACCCGGAAGGAAGGAGTGTGTGGGGTGGCTGTTGTGCTTGAAATTAGAGTGATTTTAATGGTGCAGGTGATGTAATCCAGTTCTAGAACATACTGTTCCAAACCCTACGGAGGACCTTTTGTGTGCCAAGCATTTTTTTTGTATGTAGGAGACAGAGCAGTAAGCCTCTGCCTGTTCTGGGTGAAGACTGTCTGCCAGGAAGTCAAGTAGTGGTAGTGTTAGAAGGGAGCAGCAGATTTTGGATGGGAAGTGGTTGATTAAACACTTTAGAAGTTAAGCTACTAGATGGTGGTAGGTTCTTAGGTGTGAATTAATGGAGAGAGGAACCTTGTAAATTTCAGATTTAGAAATTTAGATGAGGTGGGTAGATGAGATAGAGGAAAGTAATTGAAGAATCCATAGAACTTTCCTTCCTTTGCTCCTTTCCTTTCTTCCTCCCTTGCCTCCCTTTTCCTGCTTTGCTTTTTCCTCCTTTTCTAACTTGATTTTTAACTTTTCTTGATTTTGTGATCCTTGTAGTGTGTTTGTGACTGATAATAAATGATCTTAAGGAGTCCAAATAATATTCTTGTTTGATTATTGTGCTTACCAACAGATTGGCAAGTTCATTCTTGTCTGAGGCTCTCTGAATTATTCACTTTGCATTTATATATTTGCACATTTGGAGACCCTATTTGCATGAGAGGATGCAGCATTTTCTAATCCCAGCCAAGTGAGGAGTGCAGGTAGTAAATGCACAGCACAGTTAAGGAGTGAAAAATTTAAAGTGTAGAAAGGGAACCATACTGACTTAACTGTCAGATTTTATGAGTATAATAGCAGCCCAACTTTGGTGAGAATCAGGAAATAGACCTCCTAAGAAAACTAGGAGTTGGAAATGATACCCAGAAAAGGAATATAATACAAAGGGTTTCCCTGTTTCATCTGTTTCTGTTTGGGGTGTGTGAAATGTAAATAAAAGCTGTAACTGTTATGAGTGCTTTTTCTTTTATTTAAACATAGCATATTATAATTCATTAAACAGAGGCGGACTAGCAGAAAGACTAAAAGAACTACAGAATCGAGAGAGATCTGCCATTTCTTTGTGGAGACATCGATGTGTTTCTTACCAAATGACACCTTTAGGTAAGATTTTCACAAGCTTCTAAGATGATGGGTGCAAAATATTCCAGGTAAAAAGTCTTTTCTCAAATTAATACATGAAGGTGAATGTTAGTGCTTTTATGACTTAAAAAAATTCTCTCTAATAGTCTTTGTTTTGGGGGATACTTTTCAAAATACAGTTGAAAACTGTTTTGGTGTGGTGTGGGAGCTCATTGAGCTGGTAAAAGACTTGCTGTGCAAATGTTAGGATCTATCTAAGTGTTAGGTCTCTAGCTTGCATTTGAGAAGGGACTGTAATCCCAGCTCTGGGGAGATGGAGATAGGAGGATTCCTGGCCCATCAGTCTAGCTAAATAGGTGAGCTCCAGGTTCAGTAAAACATACTGTCTCACACACACACACACACACACACACACACACACACACACACACACACTCCACACATGTGTCCTCCTCACACAGAAAAGAATATTTTTACTAGTATAAAATTTTATCAGTTGTTACATTTGCAAAAACCTCACATTCTACATTAGCTATTGTATAACAGCTGTAAGAAAATTAGTATATAAATCAGAAAATATAAAAAATACTTTCATATAGAAGATGCAACCTAATTTTAAAGACAACGTAATATATGAATGTCTACTCAAAAAAGGAAACTTTAAGAAGTTACCAATATGAGCGTGTCTGTGGTGGTGCACACCTTTAATCCCAGTACTCAGGAGGCAGAGCAGGCATATCTCTGAGTTTGAGGCCAGCCTGGTCAACAGAGTGAGTTACAGGACAGCCAGAATTGTTACAACAGAGAAACTCTGTCTTGAAAAGCAAAAACAAAAAGAGGTTACCAATCTGGACACTACTTCAGCAAATTTCATGTACAGGTGATTTAAACTAGTCAAAAATACTCAACCCTAACTGAATCATTATTCTCCAATCCTTCAAGGTACACTTCAAAATGTTGACGACTTTTCAGTGTGAACATTCTGAGCATTTCTTACATCAGAAGCACTTTCTACTTATTAGTCATTATAGTTTGTTTGTTTTTTCCCTTCTGAAGTATCGCTGGCATCAGTTTTTAATGAGTATTAGTGACTTCTTTTAACTTATGCTCATAGAAAAATCAATTTAATATGATTTTCACCCCATGTCCTTTTCACAAGAAATTGATTTCTTAAACTTGCATCATAAAAATTAGTGTCGCCAGGCGGTGGTGGCGCATGCCTTTAATCCCAGCATTCGGGAGGCAGAGGCAGGCGGATCTCTATGAGTTCGAGGCCAGCCTGGTCTACAAAGTGAGTTCCAGGAAAGGCGCAAAGCTACACAGAAACCCTGTCTCGAAAAACCAAAAAAAAAAAAAAAAAAAAAAAAAAAAAAAAAAAAAAAAAAAAAAAAAAAAAAAATTAGTGTCAAGGACTGTCAAGATTTCTTTATCTTACTTGGTGGTATTTTAGTTTGTTTTTCCAGAGTTGGGATTGCAGGTATTCATTTTTTTCCTATGTAATATAATAAGTAAAGAAGCCCAAGCACTAATCCAGAGTCCCATGATAGATTACTTAATGAGATTTGTATGATGGGGCTGGCAAGATGGCTCAACAGGTGTAGATGCTTGCTGCCAGCATTAGTTTGCTTCTCAGAGCCCACATCATGGAAGAAAGAACCAGCTCCCATAGATTGTCATAGAAGCTTCTGACTTCTACATGCTTCCCGTGGCACATATGTGCCCCATCCAAACACAGAAGAGATCAGTGGAATGTTAGAAAGGAAGAAAGAGAAGGAAGATGGTCTGATAGACTTTACTGGGATATAATTCTAAACTCAAAAAGCAACTTTGATATTAAAATACTGGCAGCTATCCTGGGTAAGAGAAAGGAAAATGTTTATATATACATTATTGATGGTTTTGTGTAGAAAAAAAGAAGTCCTTTATTACAGTGTGGATTCACCAGATTGATAGATAGATACACTACTTATAATTTCCTATTAAGACAGGCTAACTCAGTCTAAGTGTCCTCATGTTTACTCCTCAGAGGTTATATTTAAAAACATAAGGTTTCATAAGTAACGTTGAATGTGATACTTTTTAAATGTCATAACTTTTTTATAGGTGGACAGAATTATCAAAACCTGAGATGTTCATCAAAACTTTCCATCATTTAAACTTTTTCATAGAAATCAAAGAAGGTCTTTTTGGAGTTTGAATATCACATATTACAAGCTTTGTATGATGTATTCTGTACTTAAAGTTCTTTAGAATAAAATGATAAATTCGCCATTTATTAGAAAAAAAGTGGAGAAAATTCAGAGTCTAAAATCCTTCTAGATTGTATGAAATCTTGGTGCTGTGTGCAGTTTTTTTACATAGAGGATTTAAGGAAACCCTTGATCATCTGCCATGGAGCAGGCCACTAACGGGTGTGGCAAAGACAGTTTATAGAGTTGTAATAAATAGATTAAGATCTATTCCATAAAATAAGAGCTTCTCATAACTTCAGTTTAAATACATATCAGAAAAGCTAAAAGGGGGTGTTTTGTTTTGTTTTCCTCCCGTAATACAGCTTTCTTAATTTTGCCAAAGAAAAATTTCTCCAGGATATTGGTACTTTGGTAGCATTTATTCTCAGGAGAGATTGCACTGTTTACATTTGTAAATACTCACTGTAAGTGCTACAGATAATTGCTTCAGCGTGAAATACTTGTTCTTGAGTTGTCCCACTCCCCGCCTCCCCGGACCTTACAGTTTCAGTGAGTCCCAGAGCCATTCTTGTCCCAGGTTTGGTAATGGGCTAAGCATATTGATGGTTCTTTACTTGCTGGAAGATGCTCTTGAGTTTGCTGTAAAGCTGGTTTGGGTCTCTGGATTCTTTCCTTTTCTGTTTTCTACTTGATTTCCAGCTTCTCTTGATAAATCCAGAAATACTTTTTATGGGAATCAATTGAACTCTGTCTTTAAAATATGAAGGGACAGACTTTTAAAAACTGGGACTGTATTTTTCTATCAGCTTTTTAAAGACCTGCTTCCTTTTTTTTTGTTTTGGAGACAGGGTCTCAGTGTATTGATCAGGATGGCCTCACATTTACTGAGATCTACTAGTCTTTACCTACCGGATGTTGGGATTAAAGGCATACACCACCACCACCCTCTCTTGGTCTAATTACCTGCTTTTTAGTGATAGCAGAAAAATTAGTGTCAAGGACTGTCAGGATTTTGGTGAACAAATGTGGATTCAATTCATCCATTAAAATGGCTTTTTTGTAACCCTTCATGTAGCTAACCTACTTAGTTTTAAATATTTGGATTTCTTTGAAGAAAGCTTCTTCTGGCTTCTCATTGCGTTTTCACACGCACCTGTGGAAAGTTCAGAATGTCATGCTTCACGTGATGTTCTATCAACTTACTTTTCAAGTGTGTTCTGTAGCCCTTCAATTACATATTTGACATCATTGCACTGTGAATCCTTGGACTGAGAACATTCAGAAACAGATACCACTAGTAACATGCCTATCTTTAATTGAAGGTTTTGTGTTTCACATGAAAGATAAGCCATGTATTGTAGCCCAAATTCTAATTTGTCTTAATAATAGGAACCTGCGGTCAGATATCGAGATAAATGCTGAAAGATCAGAGAAGTAGAGGAGCCAGCCACTAGAAAGACTTCTTTCCTCTATGAAATTCTCACACTTAAGGAGCTGAGCTCCTGTCTCTACCCACCTTATATTCCTCTCTCTGCCCAGCCATATCACTTCCTGTCTGTCTGTGCAGACTCCAGACCTCTATGGTTAACTAGTGGCCAGCTCCACCCTCTGATCTTCAGGCAAACTTTATTTGTTAGAGCACAAACAAAATATCACCACACTGTATTCTTTAAGCATTCAAGTCAGCTGGTGGGAGACCATTTCTTATATGCTTACCAGCTGATCTTTGTTTAGTTTCATATTCTGGAACTGTCGATCATGTGAAATTCATTTTTGTGTATGTGCTCTCCTATCCTTGTTGCTTTATCCCATCTGAATGTAATAGCAAACAACGAAGCTCTCCGGGGTGGAGAGGTGGTCGAGTGTATGAGAGTGCTTGCTGCTTAAGAAAAAGGACCTGCGTGCAGATACCAGCACCCAGCCATGTAGAGCCAGGCTTGGTTACATGGGGGCGGGTCAGAGAGAAGAAGATTGCTAAGGCTTGTTAGCTACCTGCCTGTAAGTTCAGGAAGAGACCCTTTCTTGCTTTTTCTAGATGTTGCATCATAATTGTGGAGACCAAACAAAACAACGTTCTTCTGTGCACCTTTTTGTACCAAAGCAGACTAACACAGACTATGGACCATTGCAATAACAAGGCAGCTTGTGTTATTATCTTTGTATCTAGAAATACCATCATCGAGAGATCTCAGTCTTTGCTTCCAGGTCCCGGTAACTGATATGGTTTAATAAGATCATTGCCAACTCAATTACTGTTTACCTTTTTTTGATAGTAAATGTCTAAATTTGTACTATGCAAAATTATCTTTAATACTAGTTTTCTAATTATATTACTTTATTATTTAAAATGATTTTTAAATTTAAATATATGTTGATCATAAACTTCCCCTCTCCCAAGTCCTTCCAGATCTTCTCCCCTTCCTGACCCACCCAACTTTAAGTTCTTTCTCAGAAAACAAACAAAACCCTAATATAACAAAACCTGTCCTCAAAAAAACCAAACAACAACAAAAACAAAACAAGAAATCAGTGTAAAACCATACCCAAAAAGAAAAGAACGAAACCCACCAAATTGTAACCAAATAAAAGTACACAAAAAGACTGTGGAGTCCATCATACATTTGTCAACTACTCCTGAACATGAGGCCTGCCCTGGAATGGTTCACATACCCAATGTCACTCTATTGAGGAAAGCTGATTTTCCCTTTCCCAGGAGGTATGTGACAGGTCAGTTGTTAACCTTAACCCTAGTGGTTAGGTTTTCAGTCATCATTTAAAAAAAAAAAAAATAGCAAAATTAAAATATAATAAGATAAAACAACTTTACTTCAGAGTTGGCTAAGACAACAGAAGGAAAGGAGCCTAAAAGAAGGCAAAAAATATCAGAGACCCACTTGTTCACACACACAGGAATCCCATAAAAACATTAAACTGGAAGCCATAATATATACCAGATGACCAGATGGGTGCAGACCCATGCAGGCCCTGTGCTTGCAGCCTGTTTGTGTGTGTTCGTAAGAGCTGTGTTCATGTTGATTTAGAGGGCCTTGTTTTCTTCATCCCCTCTGCCTCTTTCCATCTCCTCTTCCTTGGTGTTCCTGAGCTCTGAGGGGAGGGATTTGATGGAGACTTCCCATTTAGGGCTGAGTTTTCCATCATCTTTCTTTCTCTGGCTGTGGATCTCTATATTTGTTTTCCTCTGCTGCAGGAGGAAGCTTTCTGATGATGGCTGAACAAGGCACTGATCTGTGAGTATAGCAGAATATCATTAGGAGTCATTTTATCATTACATTTCTTTTTCTTTTTTTTAGACCAGTATTACTTGGTTTTCCCTGGGCTATCATCTAGTCTCTGGTTCTCAGTCACCCAAGTCATGTTGGGTATGGATTCCATCTCATGGATTGGCTTAAGTCAAGTCAGTTATTGGTTGGTTATTCCCACAAACTTTGTGCCTCTATTACCCTGACATATCTTGCATGCAGTACACTATTGTAGATACAGGGGCTGGCTTAGTGTTTACATGTCTCTTTTGATAGTGCACAGAGTATCCTGTGCCAAAGAAGCTGGAATGGAGGAGGGGTGAGGGCTCCATGTAGGCACCAGCCCAACATTTCCGTGATCAATGGTGACTTGTTCTCAGTTTGTGGAGATCAACTTTGCCATTGTACATATTTGTTAAGCAAGAAAGATGGGTTTTAGTGTATAGGGAAACTAGATTTAAATCTTTTTTAAATCATAAGATTTTTAGCTGCCTCTTGTTTACAGAGAGATTTAGTTTTAAATTTAAACTTAAATTTAGCTATTTTCATTCACTAAAAATTATATTTTCTCTAATTTGTGTTGTAGCCTATAAGCAACTAAGTAATACTGTTTTTCCTGTAAAATTTTTATGTATAGTAGTTAGCCAAAAGAAAGTTTTATATGTTCATATCTGTGTCTATGTCTTTATTTTAGGTATAAGAAACAATTCTTAATCCAATTTTGATATCCAAACTAAGTACACTGGTATAGCTGAGGAGTGAGTGCAACAGATAGCTGGCTGGACGTGTGCGCTTCATTTATTCATTCAGTGTATCCTTACTAAATGACTCTTATCTGAAAGCCCTGTGCCAGGCTCCAGAAAACAAGATTGTTTTTAAATGTATTTATTTATTTATTTATTTATTTATTTATTTATTTATTTATTTATTTATTTATTTATTTATTTATTTGGTTTTTCAAGACAGGGTTTCTCTGTGTAGCTTTGCGCCTTTCCTGGAACTCACTCTGTAGCCCAGACTGGCCTCGAACTCACAAAGACCCGCCTGGCTCTGCCTCCCGAGTGCTGGGATTAAAGGTGTGAGCCACCACCGCCCAGCTTAAATGTATTTTTATAGGGATGGAGAGATGGCTCAGCACTATTTGCTGTTCTTGTGAGGACTCAGGTTTGATTCTCAGCACCCATATTTCATGTCCAAGGTATCTGACACCCTCTTTTAGTATCTGTAAATACCAGGTACCCATGTGATATACCTACAGGCAAAATACTCACACATATAAAATAAAATAAAAAAACAATGCTTAAGTACTTATTTTTATATGTGTGTGTATGATGTGGGTATGTGTCCATGACTGCAAGGGCCAGAGGAGGTGAGAAGTGTCAGATCTCTGAGGTGGGAGTCAGCTGACAAGATTAGTACAGGCTCTTAACTGCTGTGCTAGCTCTCTGTCCCCACAAGCAAGATATTTGATTTTTATTTCAGTTACAGAATATATCTTTATTGGGTTGTTAGTTGTTAAGCAAAGAAAGAACATAGGGACTTGTTAGGACAGCCAGGGTTGGGGTAGGAGATAGTGGAAACTACACTAAAACAGCCTGTCTTGAAATAGTCTTATTTCTCCTTCTGTTTGGAATGAACCTTTTGCTAGACAGAACAAGCTTGGTCAGTAATTATTTAACCCTAGTCCTTGTAGGGCTTGAAATGTATCATTTTTTTGTTTTTGTTTTGTTTTCTTCACTTTGTGAGTTGCTAATAAGAGATCTGATGGTATTCTGGTTTTTTTTTTTTTTTTTTTTTTTGCTCCTTTGAGTTACCATTTTCTTTTGTCATGTGTTTACTTGTTGACATGGGAAGGGAGGTACTCTAGCATCACACATGCATGTATGTGTTGAAGCCCACAGTTTCTGTCTAATGTCTTCCTCAGTCATTCTCCATCTAATATATTGAGGCAAGATTTTTCACTTTAGTCCAGAGCTGGCCGATTCATTTAGGCTTTCTAGCCAATGTGCTCTGGAGATCCCTGTCTCTCCCTCCCTTCTATATTGTGATTAAACCTAATGTGTGTGTCAATGTTGGGATCTGAACTCTAGTTCTTAAGCTTTTTTAAACAAAAAACAAAAAATTTTTTATTGATTCTTTGTGAATTTCACATCATGCACTCCAGTCCCACTCATCTCCCCATCCCTCCATATCTGCCCTCCACCCTTGCAACCTCACCCAAAAGAAAGAAAAGAAGATGCTGGGCGGTGGTGGCGCACAACTTTAATCCCAGCACTCGGGAGGCAGAGCCAGGCGAATTTCTGTGAGTTCGAGGCCAGCCTGGGCTACAGAGTGAGTTCCAGGAAAGGCACAAAGCTACACAGAGAAACCCTGTCTTGAAAAACCAAAAAAAAAAAAAAAAAAAAAAAAAAAAAAGAGAGAGAGAGAGAGAGAGAGAAAGAAAAAGAAATAAAGAAAGAAAATAAATAAAAGAATTTCCCTGTGGAAGCTGCAGTGTGTCACACACTCTACCCTTTCGCCCAAACAGCTTTACTTGTGACTGTTCATTGCAATGAGTCATTGGACTGGTTCTTGGCTTCTGCTGCACTATCAATACTGGATCCTCACTGGGACTCCTCTGCGATATCCTGTTGTCCTGTGTCACGGAAATCCTGCAGCTTTGGTTCTGCAGTGCCTGTCACTTCATGTGCTCCAACAGTTCATTGATAGGGTGGATGTTGGGGTGGGCCAACTCAAAGCCCTGGATCTGGGCCTGGATGATAGCTGAGTTGGTCAGCACATCCTCTCTCCTGCACATGCACCACCATGGCCAGCTCTCCAGCACTGCCCTGGCAAGGGGTGAGGCCAGCTCAGCTGAGTGCCTCAGCCAGCAAGGGTTGGGGCCGTCTCTCCCTTGACCGAGCCACTACACAGCAGACAAGGGGTGAAGCCAGCTCTCAGGTGCTCACACTCCACCGGTGCCAGCTCTCCCACACTGCCTAGTTGAGGGGCAGGGACAGCTGCCCCCTCTACCCCACTCCCCATACACACACCATGATGGGCACAGCCAGCTCTCCTCCAGTTGGAGAGGGGTGAGGACAGCTTAGCACAGTGTTTGGATCTCAAAATGGCTTAAGGTGGCAGCCCAGACCATGGACATCTACTTGACCTTTGGTTGCAACACAGGTCATGGACATCAGTACAGACCTTGGCTGCAGTAGGACCACAGAACCAGATATGGTCCTCAGTGGCAGCATGGGCCTGATGTCACCATGGCTTCAGGTGGTAATACAGGCTACTTCCCCCTTGGCAGCATGGCCCCAGGACATCAGTATGGCTTCAGGTGGCTTCTCTTATTGCATCTCCAGTTTCACCTCTCCTGACAATGCATGAACCACTCCACTTCTCTTTCTGTCTCTCCAGTGTGTACTTTATCTTTCCCTTCTCTCCATTATGTATTTGTTCATGGTAGTGGCACCTGCTACCCCGGCAGATTGTGTGGGCTGGTGCTTGTGTGTCTTATTCTGGCCTCCCCAGCCGGGGAGGGGATGCTGGGGCTGGGAGGGCTGGCTCTTAAGCTTTTGTAACAAGTGCTCTACTGTGTGATCCATCTTTCCAGGCAAAGCTTTTGTAACTTTTAAATATCATTTAATTGCTTTCTATTTTTGACTTTTTGACTATAATTTCTTGTCAACAAATTCTTCCCTGTTCATACCTATTTGGATTGTAAATACTTCTTATATTTGAATATGTCTCTCTCTCTAGACTTGAAAATGTTTCTGCACTTCAAATGCATTTTCATTACTTTCCCCTTTCCCTTTCATCTCTCCAGCCCTTCTGAGGTCCGTGCGTTCGTGTGTGCGTGGCTTATGAACCTATGGGTGTTCATTGACCTCAGTCCCTCAGGAGAACTCAGTGTTTACAGTAGGTTCCCCCTAAGCTGGTACCCATTTACTGCCTTCTGAATCATACAGCATGACAGCATTTCCCTTCACCTCTGACCTGTTACAGGATTTGTCCTAAGCTGCCAGCTTTCTTCTGGCCTACTTTTTGGTAGCAGCTTCTTTTACTTTTCTTCCCATTGGTAATCTGGGCAGCTGGGACCATGTTCACTACTTGTCTAGGTCACATTATCTCTACAATTCTGTAAGAGAAGAAATTTGTGAAAATCACATGTTGTGTGGTGTACTCTTGTAATTCCAGCACTTGGTACGTGGAGACAGGAAAAGCAGGAATTCACAGTCAGCTGTTGTGGGATATTTGCACACTCTGTGAAGATGTAATGCGTGACTGGTGTAATGAAAAGCTAGGCAGGAGGTATAGGAGGGACTTGCAGGCAGAGAGAAAGGAAGAGGAGGATGAATTGAGGCATGACAAGGAACTACTGCTACAGCCACCCCTAGGGGTACACAATGACTATGAAGCCAGTGTGGGCTGTATGGGAACCTGTCTGAAAATAACAACAGCAGCAACAATTGTCCTTTTTAAAAATGGTTGCTGCCTTTAAGTCACAGCTGTCTGAATCAGCAACTGCAGCTCTGCCGCCACCAGCAGTGGTTAGGCTGCAAGGGCCGTAGCCAGGGAAATCTTCCCTCCACTCCAACTCTCACAAAGCTCTGAAGGGAACGTAACTAAACCTCTCTCCCTCTAAAGAACTCAGGATTTAAAGGTTAGGGTGGAATTCTGCTCCTCAGAGAGGCTGAATAGCAAGTAGCTCACTTCCTGTCCTTGTTCCCATCCTCCAAAAAGCCCCTGTGCTTCTCCTCACCCTCCTCATAAACCCTTTCTCACCTGCCTCCTCCCTACCACTTCCTGTCAGCTAGCTGCTGACTCAGCCTCCTGACCGCAGGTGAATTTTGTTTAATCAAACACATCTTTGCATCATTAAACAAGTGTTCCAGAGCATAAAGAAAAGTAACACACCTAGAAATAATATTCTACAACAAACAACAAAACCGGAAGATGGAAAAAAAATATATATGGAATGATAGCTAACTGCAATGTGACATACATGAAACACCAAAACAAACAAACAAACAAACAAACAAAAAAACACCCTTTTCTCAGGAAGTGAAAAGGTCAGTAATAAGACTAGCTTTTCCGTTGAAGTTTATTCCCCCACCATAATAAAGATTGTGGTTGTTCTTTGTCTTTTAACATGACTAGCTGTGAACACACCTGTTTTGTCATGTTTAGTGCTAGACTGGCCTTCCTTGTCATATGTGTGATGTTCATGTGAGCCTTTTTCTGCTCCTGAGGAAGAGGTAGGATGAATCCATGGGATGCTCTGGTCCCTCTGGCATGGTTAGGTGCAGTGACTGTTAGTAAGTATGAAAAAACAGACATTAATGGGGTCTGTTGGCCCCTTTGTGAACATATGGCCAGAGAGGTGGCAGCATTGTTATGTACTGCTTTCATGGGATGCCACCAAGGAAGTAATTATTTATTAAGAAAAGGGGGTTTTATTAAATGTTAGATTGTTTCTACTTTTAAAATTTGTATTTTCTTTATAGGTTATTCTCATTTGACAGTTGTTTTTAGCTATGGAGTCCCTGCATTTGCCTTCCCTAGCAGTTGTCTAGACCCAGTGTACCTCTCTCGCTCCGTGCCTTTCAGTGAAGTCCATTTGCAGTAACGGGTCTCTTCTCTAATCACAGTATCTTCTCATTTGGAAACATAGTTTTACTTCTTGTTTTCTTTCTTTCCCTATTTGTTAAAAGACAAGGAGATTGCCCCAGACTACTGCAGTGTATAATAGTTGTAAATTTACCATACTCTTGTTCAGACATTCATTGCCCTGAATCATGGTAGATTTCATTCATTTCACCTAAATAAAGTGACTTAACTGGTGAATTAGAAGTTGTTCATTAGCTGTTTATAATTAGAAAGGAGTTGGGATCAGGGACTTATAAAGCAGGTACCAAGTATAAAACTGTAGTAGGAACACCTTGGATTCTCAGTTTTCCACAAATGTTTTCTAACACTTTTTGCTGTATGGTTGTAGTGAGTTGACTCTATGGAGATATTATTTTGTATGCATGCTAACGCAAAATGCTAAGAGTCTTTTGATACTTCAGAGCCTACTCCCAGTGACATACTTCCTTCAGCAAAGCCACACCTCCTAATGCTCCCCAGGTAACCACCAGTGGCGGGTGGGGTGGGATGGGATGGAGGGAAAACGATCAAGTATTCAAATGCCTAAGACTTATGGTTGATCATCTCTTCAAATCACCACATTCCACTTCCTGACCCTCATCACTTCCTGACCCTCATAAAATACATTCAGTTCAATTTCAAAATTCTATGTAGTCTTTCTTCTTGTATTAATTTTGGTGAGTTACTAGAAGATGGCCAAAATGAAACTATTTCTGTTAGAAAGACTTACAGGATTTGGAAGTGTAGTTCTGTTGGTGGAATGCTTTCCTTTCATTCATGAAGTCCTATGTTCATTGCCCAGCACTGCACAAGTCAGTGTGATGGTGCACACCTAATAATCTCAGCACTCAGGAGATAGAGGCAGGAGAATAGCAGTTGAAAGTCATCCTCAACTGGATAGTAAATTTGAGGCCAGCCTGGGCTGTATGAGATCTTGTCTCAAAGAAGCAGAGGGTTGGAGAATTCCTGCCATCTACAAAAGAATGATTTCAAATTCTCTGTTCACATCCTAACTTACTTCACATAGTCCTTTCTTTTATAGTACTTTAATTAGCAACATGCATTAATTTTCAGAATAACATGCCTAGGATGATTTGAGTTCATATGTATATCAATGGACTCTTGACTATGTATTTCAAATAAATCAACAATCATAGCAACCACAGATTTTTCGTTTTCATCTCTTTTTATAGTTTTTCGTGTCCTCTTGACCATCTAAAACCAAAGACTACCCCCTCATTTCATCTCAGTTAACTAATAAAATATTCTGTCAGCTTTTTCTGGGGAAAGGCAAACAAATTTCTATTCACCCCAGGTAGGGAAACAATGGCAGACCAAAGTAAGGATTCTGTCAGAGTCTGATGTAGCAAACTAGTGAGTTTATTGGGGTTATTTACAGGAGTATGGGTGCTGGGTGGCTTACAGGAGCATGGATAACTAAGGTAACTGCGTCACCAGAAGCCCACCACAGCTGAGTGACAACTAATGGAAGCTGTGGTGCTGGAGTTGCATGCCAGGTCAGAGAGTCTCCTGGAGGCAACTCTCTCCCGGGAATTATTTACTACTTTTATAATGTTTGAGAGTGACCTTGTGAATTTTGTTAGTTTCATGTACTTCCTGATATTTGAAGGTTGCTTATTACTTCTTGCTACTGGAGCCTCATGAGCTTTCCTGTTCCCCCCAAGAATAAATTGCTACACAGTATTCCACCTCTTCCTCTAGCTCTTAGATTCTTTCTGTCTCCTCTTCTATAATGATCTCAGCATTGGAGGGAGTGAGAGAGATGCCTATCAGTTACTTAGCATTGGTCTTCTATGCCACAGTAACATCACTTGTTCTCAGGAGCTTCACCAATGGTTTATGCATGTCTCAAATATACCTAATCTACATAAGGAGGTTTTTGTCCATTAATAATTCTTTGGGTGCAAACACGAATATTTAGAAACAACTTGATGCACATTGCAGTCATTCAACAAAACAACAGCAGTTCCTTCTCCACTGGGGTCCTATAACCCCTCACCATCCACAGCCTCTCACCCTGGCGTAAGTACTAGATAGGAGTTCTTCCTGTGGAATAGGCCTAAAATTCAGTCAGAAAGCTGATTGTCGTACTCATAGTAATCATGACATTATTTTACCTGTAGGTACATCCTGCCTGGCATTTTGATAATATAGCCTTTTTTTCTAATTCCTTGATTATTTCTGTAATTTTATTACAGCCCCTAGGCAGTCATATTTTTTGATATCACAGCTTTACTTTAGGTAGCAACTTCACAGAGGTTCTATTTCTTCTAGCCTGTGTTTTGTAGTTCTTATAGATTGAATAAGAAAACAGACTTGAGCCAGGTGGTGGTGGCACATGCCTTTAATCCCAGCACTTGGGAGGCAGAGACAGACAGATCTCTATGAATTTGAGACTAGCCTGGTCTACAGAGTGAGTTCCTGGACTGCTAGAGCTGTTACACAGAAATACTCAGTCTTGAAAAAAGAACGCTGACTTGAAAATGCTTTGAAAGGCTGATGCTATAAATGTTGCACATGTGCTGGACTAGGCATTATACCGTGTATTTACAGTGTTCCCACTGGTTCTCAGTGCTCTCAGAGGTAGCTAATACTATGTTGTTAGAGAGGCTCTTATCATTAGCGAACTACAAATAAGGTATTAGGGTATTTTTTAATTTCAGGATTAAAAATGTTTTTCTTTATACTTTAAAATTTTCACACAGTATATTTGGATCATATTCACCCTCAGCTTCTTCTCCTAACCCCTCTCAGGTTAACCCCCACCTCCTTATTCCCCCCCCCCCCCAAAGTTCATGGTTTTTTTTTGTTGTTGTTGTTCTTTTTGTTGTTGTTGTTTTGCAATAGTCCATGACTCCAATTTGTGCTGCCTATAAATATACTCCCAGTGGTGGTGCCATTCACTGGAGCATGGTCAACCTGCCAGGAGCCATATCCTTAAAGAAACTAACTCCCCCTCCCCTAGAAGCCATTCATGTATCCATAGTTCTCATTTACAGGTTGAGGCTCAAGAACTCATTCTCACTCCATGCTACAGTGCTGACTAGCTTAACTTCGTGCAGATCTTGTGCACATAACTAGAGCTACTGAGTTCATGAGTACAGTAATCTTGTCATATTGAGAAAACAGTTTTGTCTTTAGCCTATTACTCTTAAAAATCTTTCTAGTATTGCTTTTGAGAAAGTCCCTAAGTAATTGTTTCTGGCAGTTACTCAAACTATTTCATGGATGATGTGATATTTTGGTTAAGCGCTCCAACATTTATGGAAAATATTGCCCTAGCAGCATAGAAATGACCTTTTTTGAACCATTCATGAAACTGCAAAACAGTGTTTTTGGTAAAATGAGTGTCTCTGGTACTCATATCTCTTGGGCTCAATTTAGGAGCTTGCCTTCACCACATAACTTGACAGACCTTATCTCATGATCTTTTTCTCTCTCAGGTAAGTGGAATTGAGACTCCTTTATTTTATTCTACAGACATTCTTTACCTGTGTCCCCTAGAACTCCTGCCCAGAAGACAAGACTGTGCCATCCCTTCCCTACAGCTGTGGTCACCAGTGCTGATACCTATCACAGTGTCATATACCTGTTTAGTCACCAAGGAAACTGTGGTGTTCAGGGCATGATAATAGTTAACATAAAATAACTTGTTTATCCCCTAAGGTATTTGGTGCTGTGGATATTGAGAAAACTATCTTGTTTGGAATATTGTTAGTACTTATTATAACAGTCTTCCAAAAATGAACAGTCAATAACAGTGTGGGTCCGTCCTGTGTTTTTAATGTGTATTTTAATGATGGAATGTGCCCTACTACTTGTGTGTTTTTATAATTGTTTTCCTTTTATGAGCTCTCAGGGTATCTGTATGCTCTAAAGTAACCCCTGAGTGTCTGTTACTTTCTGCTCCTGATAGGTAGTTCTGCTTGTCTAGTGTGATGCAGAGCAGATATTGTAGCTACAAGACCAGGAACCTGTGCAGCTGAGTACCTGGACTTGAGCTGGGTGACCAGTACTCAATAAATTAGCTGATCATGAAGCCCTGAATAGTGCCTTCTGTCAGCAAGATATAGGTCAGATGGTAGTTTTGCAGTGTTTAGTATAAACCCCCTAATACAAGCACAAGTTTTTAACACCTTTGAAAATAGGTCCAAAAATACACCTTTGGCCACTGTATTCTCTACGTATACCAGTTTTCCTTTTGTTTCTAAAAACCCTGGTTTTCTAGCCACTGTGTGGCTGCCTTGCCCTTGAGAAATATCTAAACTAAAATGACTTTCATTGATCTGAACTTCTTTTTATGTTCACCATTGAAAAACACCTACTTTTCATTAAAGATGCATGTGCTGTGCCAGAGTCAATATGCTTACTCTTTAGTCAGTGCTTGTCTTAGAAGTTTGTCTTTACACCTCCATTTTTTCTTACACCATGACTAGCAGCAGCTTGACATTGCACATGCTCATGTCCTTCCCTAACTCTGTTTCCTTCCTGTCTTTAAGTGAGACAGGTACAAACTGTGAGAGGCAGTCATCCTGAACAGTGCCCTGACCAGTTGGTGGGCCTGCTCAGCGTGCAAACCTATACTCCAGCACTTAGTCAGGAGAAGGGATGGGAAGATTGAGACCAAGGAAACAAATGAATGAAGCAAAAGTGAGAGAGGAAGAAGTGGAAACGGAAATGAAACTATATAACTTAGAACTTGGCATTGGTCTTTTTGCTGTTAATCTACAATGGTTGAGAGACTAATACTGAATGTTATTTGCAGGTCTATTTTCATTATCCCACTTAACTAATTTTTTATTTTAAAAATTAATCAGTAATAAAAAAGATAAAATATATTCATTACTAATAACACATGTTGATCTTTGCCTTTATGCCTTTATGTGTGTTTAATTGTAAAGATTTGAAATTTCCCCACTTTCTTCTGAGTCACAGTCTTCTTTGTCCCTTCTCAGAGACATCACCCACTGTGTCTTTTTTGTGCCCTCTACTGTGTTTTTACTTCCTTCCAGCTAAGCCCCTCCTTCCCCTTCCTTTTTGTTGTTACCCAGATCAGCTTTTAACTCGGGATTCTATTGACTTAGTCTCCCAAATAGCTAGGATTACAGATGACATCTACCACACCCAACATGAGGACTCTGCAAAGACTTTGACTTTTATTGGGAGTATTTTGTGTGCCCCACCCTACTCCAGCCACTTGAGCTTATGAGGTGAACATGCTAGGCAAATATTCTATAATTGAGCTAACACTCCCAGTTCTTTGCACTTTTACATTGGTACAGTGTATGTGTCCATAACTATTATTGTATTGGTTCGCCTTAGTTTATCTTCTAATTCTCTCAGATGTTCACTAGAGCAAGTGACATGATCTGTTTCATAGATGAGAAAATGGAGGAGTTGAAATCTATGTAATTTGGCCAATTCTGTAAGAAAGGCACTGCTGGAATCCAGATCAAATTCTACCCTTTTTGGTTTTTTGAGACAGGGTTTCTCTGTGTAGCTTTGTGACTTTCCTGGAACTCACTCTGTAGACCAGGCTGGCCTCGAACTCATAGAGATCCGCCTGGCTCTGCCTCTCGAATGATGGGATTAAAGGCGTGCGCCACCACCGCCAGCCAAATTCTACCCTTTTAAATCCATACCCCAAACACCCCAAAGTCCATGAACATCCCTGTATTAATTTCCTTTTCTGACACTGGTACACAATTTCTGACAGGAGCAGTTGAGGCAGGTATAGATTTTTGTTCACAAAATGTGTAGAACGCTTCTAAATGTGTGTCCCCCCCCTTCTGTCTTCAACTTCTAGGCAGAAAATCTGGTGTATTAACTGTGAAAATTTTAGAGCTACATGAGGAATGCACCATGCAAGTTGCAGTGTGTGAGCAGCTAGCAGGGCCACCAACCAGCCCTCCCGGGGGAATAGGTCCTAGACTCGGGGCCTGCCTGAAGGTTCTCTTTACCAGGGAGACTGCAGACCACCTGAGGGGGCATCCCCAGGACATCATTTACATCTTCCCTCCTTGGTGAGTACAGCAAACAGTCCAACTGTCAACTGTGCATCTGCCTCCTAAGGGGAAAACAGTTTTACTAGGAAACCTTCTGTGATTTTGTTAGAGAAATGCTAAGGGAGGAAAGCCAGGATGCGGTATGGATCTTATGTGACTGAAGTACTGAATTGTGTCCTTTTGGAACCAGAGATTCTATAATTTGGACTTAGGGAATAGGAAAAACAACCACTTGAGGGTTCTTGTCCAAGAGGTATGTTGCATGATGTATGAGCTGGCCATTTTTGTTTTTATTCTTCTTGGGAAAATAGGTGTAGTAGGAGATCTTATGTGAAAATAGATTAATAAGTATTAATTTGACATTTTCTTGGTAGCCATTTAAGAGGGAAATATAAACAGATCGGATTAATATAATCCGTTATAAGTATATAATAATATAATACTATAATTATAATTATATAATAAATATAATAGAATCTGTTACTATAAGGACATAAATATAAAAAGAACGAATTAAGTATACATAATATAGTTTGAACTCCAGGAGCATAAATAATCATTCCTGGACCAAAATTTACCAGCAATTCTAATGTTTGCTTTCTTTTTCTTGGGAGATTAGTTTTTACTGTGAAAAAAACCAACTTTATTGCTTTTGATGGATATTTATTATTAACTTTATTGGTAAAAAGTTTTACCTATGAAATTCTTAGATTCTTGGATTTGAGATTGGCTACAGATGTTAAACATTGGGCTTACCTTTCATGGTTCTTAGGATCACTTGTGAAAGGGCCTCAGGCTACCTGTGGATAGGGTGCCTGTCTTTTTACCTTCTTACCCCTTTCCTCCTCCCTTTCTCCTGGATATCTTTGTATTTAATCCTTTGAGTATTTTTTGTTACCTAATTGGAATGTAGACTTAAAAGGAAGGTTGCATAGAGTCTTGTATTTGCCCCAGAAATGACATGTGAAGTCTGGCTGTTTATATGCTATGCCATGCTTTAAGAATGGATTTTCTCTCAAGGAGAAGAATCCAGAATGCTTGTGCTAATCAGGTCAAGTGGCAGCATATTTTAATGCTGTTATTAGGCATTTTAGCAAACCTACAGATGTGAAAATACGTGAAATACAGATAATGTCATGAATTTCCTCAGAGTTTCTTGGTGTGTCTTTCTTAAAATGACCACCTCAAAAGAAAGCAGGGTTAGGGATTGAGCTCAGTGCTGGAGCACCTGCCTGTCATGCATAAGGCTAATTCATTCCCTAGTACTGGGAAAGAGCGAGACAAGGTAGGTGGGAGGGAGGGAGGGAGGGGGAGATCAAGTTAGATTTATACACATAATCAGTAACTGCAAACACATGAAAGAAGTTTGTTCTTCAAGTGTCAGTGATGCCAAATAAGACACAGCATTTGAATGTTCCTAAATGTTACTAGGACCTTGTTTAACCCTTTGTCTTAATTTTTCTGTTGCTGTGATATGACACCAAGACAGCATAAAAACTATTATTTGAGGGGGATGGAGGGATTGCTCAGTGGTTAAGAGCACCGGCTGCTCTTCCAGAGGATTTGGGTTCAATTCCTAGCACCCATGTGGCAGCTCACAACTGTCTGTAACTCCAATTCCAGGGGACCCAACACCGACACCTTCACACAGACCTACATGCAGGCAAAACATCAATGCAAATAAAATAAAAATAGAAAAAAAAAGAAACTAAAAAAAATTATTTGAGGCTTCTAGTTTCCGAGGATTAGAATTTATTTGCCATCATGGCAGGTTTCATGATGGCAGGCAGGCTTTGACAAAGTGTGCGTGAGTGCAGTTTCCCTCAGAGGCCAGAAAAGGCAGTCAGATTCCTGAGAGCTGGAGTCATAGGCAGTTGTGAGTCACTCTGCCCCGGTGCTGGGGGTCCAACTTGGGTTCTCTGTAAGAGCAAATAAGCATTCTTAACCCCTTGAGCCATGTTTCCACCCTCTGAAACTGTAATGGTCTCCCTCTATTGCAAAGAGAAATTTCCTTGATGAGGGGTGAAGACTACACTTACCTGTGGGTATAAGGGCAGATGTTTATAGATTATTGTTATAATGCACATAATTCAGGTAGAAATATACTACTGCACACATTGGGTTTTAATGCCATCCTGGTTCATATGCTTCATTGCTGGGTAGGACTGTAGGTTGCCTCCCTCCTTTGGAAGCTTGATGCTGCCTTTCTGTTGCCATAAAAGCTAGTCCCCAAGGAGGAGGCTTTCAGGTCAGTTCCACCTCAGGAGGCTCTGAGCACTGTTTCTGAAGTGCACAGTATCTTCAGTAATCAGGACTTACCTTCTACCTCTGGGAGGGAACCAAAGGCAACAGCAATAGGCTGTATGTTTTGGGCGTTTCTTAGACAGCCTTAGTCAGCAACTCCAAATAGGGCTTCTCATGTCTAGTGTTGGGATTTTTTTTTGTTAGAGGATCTGCTGATGAGAAAAGTTCATTTTATACACACACACATACACACACACACACACACACACACACACACACACACACTCACACTGGATTATAGTATTTTAGGTAAATAGTTAATAGCATTCCTTGTAGATTTTTCAGCCATCCATATTGTTATTTTACCTCCCTCTTTCTCCTGTATTTACCTTCTTCCCCTTCCTTAATGACCCCCCCTTTCCCATTTCCCTGATCAGATTACTTGTATCCTATTAATCCCCTCTCTGTTACTTCCTAGCCCCCCCATCCTGGCAATGGTCCTGTTCACTTTCCTGGTTTCTGTAGTTACCATAGGCTATGTTACTCACATCTGAATATTTGGAGCTAGGAACAGCCAATAAGAGAGAACATGTAAGGTTTTTCTACGTCTGGGTTACCTCATTCAATATGATCTTTTCTGGTTCCATCTATTTCCTCCAATTTCATGATTTCACTATTCATTACAGTTGAATAATATTTCATTGTGTAGATGTGCCATGATTTCATTATCCATTTGTTGGTCATTTCTATTTTCTCTCTGTTGAGATTAGATCAGTAATGGACATGGCTGAGTTGTTACCTGTGGAATAGATACCATGTCCTTTGAGCACATGCCAACGAGTGGTATAGCAGAATAATGGTAGATTTATTTTTAGCTTTTGGAGAATTCTCCACACTGATTTCCATAGTGGCTGCCTGATTTTGCAATCCCATCAATAATGAATGAGTGAGTCTCTTTTTCTCTGCATTCCCTCCAGCATTTGCTGTTGGTTGTTGCACTGATCTTTGCCATTCTGACTGGGATAAGATCAAATCTCAAAATTGTTTTGGTTTACATTTCTCTAAATGCTAGGCATATGAACATTTTTTTGAGATGTTTCTTAGCCATTCTTTTTTTTCTTTTGAGAATCCTCTATTCAGGTCCCAGACCTATTTTTTCATGGGTCATTTTTAAAAAGTTCATTGTATATTCTATGGGTAATTTTTTTTTAAGTTCTTTGTATATTCTGGATACTAACCCTCTGTCAGATGTATAGCGCTGTCAAAGACTCTCTTCCACTCTGTGACCTCTCTCTTCATCCAATTGATTGTATTATTTACTGCACAGAAGCTGTTTAGTTTTATGAGGTTAATTGTTGGCCTTAGTTCTTGGGCAAATGGAGTCCTATTCAGGAAGCCCTTTACTACCCCTGTATCATGTAGGGCATTGCCTATGTTTTCTTCTAGCAGTTGTAGCATTTTAGGTTTTATATTTAGGCCTTTGATCCAGTTGGAATTAATTTTTGTATAAAGTTGTAGATACTAGTTGTCTTAGTTAGGGTTTCTATTACTGTGAAGAGACACTGTGACAATGGTGACTCTTACAAAGAAAACATTTAATTGGAATGGCTCGCTTACAGTTCAGAGGTTCAGTCCATTATCATAGCAGGACACAGCAGCGGGCAGGCAGACATGGTGTTGGAGAAGTAGCTGAGAGTTCTGCATGTTGTGCAGGCAACAGGAAGTGATCTGAGACATTGGATGTGACTTGAACATATATGAGACCTCAAAGCTCGACCTCAGAGTGAAACACTGTCTCCAACAAGGCCACACCTACTCCAACGAGGCTACTTCCTAATAGTGCCACTCCCTTTAGGGACCGTTTTCTTTCAAACCACCACCCTAGTCTAATTTCATTCTTCTACACATGCTATCTTTTTCTCCAGCATGTGTTAATTGTGGGCAGCAGAGAGATGGATTTTGCTTCTTGATCCATTCAGTCAATCTTTGTATTTTATTTTGAAAATTGAGGCCTTGATATTTAAAGTTATTATTGAAGTGTGTGTTGTAGTTATCATGTTACTGAATTTTTGTGTTTTCAGTTGTATTTGGGATTTTAATAGTTATGGCTTCATATTTCTTTCCAAAGTCTCTCTGTTATGTTCATCTATCTTGTCAGCCCAAAATAATGCTTCCTGTACTTTTCCTTAGGTTCAGTTTCTTAGATATAATTTTTTTAAGGATTTTTATGTCATGGAAAAATTTTGTTCATCCTTCAATTATGGCAGATAGGTTTTCTGGGTAGTATTAGTAAGTAGTTAATATTGGTATTAGTATAGTTAGTTGTTCATCCTTCAATTATGGCAGATAGGTTTTCTGGGTAGTATTAGTAGGTAGTTAATATTGGTATTAGTATAGTTAGTAGTTTGATATTAGCGTAGGATGGCTGACATCGTCTTTTAGAACTTGGAATGCATTGCTCCTGGCTCTTCTGGCTTCCCAAGTTTCCACTGAGAAATCAGCAGTTATTCTGATGGGTTTTCCTTTATATGTCACTTGTGGCTTTTTTTTTTTTTTTTAATTTTTTCCTCTCTTGTACTTTCTTTGTTCTATATAGTTAGTGTTTTAAATATAATATGTTGTGGGGATTTTCTTTTTTGGCCTTGTCTATTTGGTGTTTTCCTGTGATTCTTATATCTGTATGTGTGTGTTTGTGTCTTTAGTTTCGCATAATTTTCTTTATGACCTTGTTGAAATTCTGGTTCTGTGCCATTGACTTGGGGTTCTTCTTTCTCATCCGTTCCTGTACTTTTGAATATTGGAATATTTCATGATGTCCCACATGTCCTTTTTGTTCCTTTCCTGTGCTTCAATTTTTTGTATGTCCCTTGCTTTTTTGGTCTAAATTATCTATTTTATCTTTGAGACCTCGTATTATGTCTTCTGCTTGATTCATTTCTACTTACAAGGCTTTCTTTTGAGTTTTGTAGTTGGGCCAATCCCAACTTCATTTCAGCTTGAGTCCTCTTTAGTGTTTCTATGTCTATTCAATGTCATTTTCAAGTCCTGGATTTTCTGTCATTTCCATCATCCTTATGTTTGTATTTTCTTTTACATCACTCAGGTATTTATTCTCATTATGCTCCTTTTCCTTAATTTTCTTGAGCTGTTTCTTTGTGTCCTCTTTAAACTTTGAGGAGGTTTATGGTGGTTCTTTTGATTTCTATGCACTGGAGTTGATCTGGGTTATTCTCATTGGGCAAATATATTGTAGGTATTCCTGCAATGAGATCCACACACAAGGACCTTGTTAGTTCTGAGTATGTTATAGATGGAGTAGGGTCAAGGAGAAGAAGAGATGTGGGATGAGCTTGGTCTACAGCTTGAGTTGAATGGAATCAGGTAGACAGAGACAGGGCTGGTGTACAGGATGTTCTTCTTGCTCTATGGTGAGGGCAGGGAAGGACAGACCAGGCTGGTGCACTGGTTTTGCAACTCAGACATAATCTTGTAGATTGCAGAACAGGTGTTTATGAAAAAAAGATGTTTATAAAAAGGTCACAGGTACTAGCAGGCTAGACTCTCGAGGGGGATGTGGGATGTCTGGGTATGGAATGGGGTGGTGGAGGTGGTTCAAAGGGTCATGTGAGTGGATGAAGATAGGGCAGGTCCTGGTGGAAGCCTAGACATTGACTGTGATTCAGGAGGAGGACTAGGCAGGGGCACAGGATGTCTGACCTATTGGGAACCTAGACTTTGGCTGCTGCAAGGTGCTAGTGGTCAGATTAGACTGGAGCACTGGCTGTGGGACCCAGGCTAGATCTGATGGGGTTCAAAAAAACAAGTATTGGGTATTGGAGTATATTTACCAGGATATACCCTGGAGGAGAATGTGGCATGTCTGGGTGTGGAATGGGGTGGTGGTGTGCAAAGGATAGACAATTCCTGAAAGAAGCCTCGATGTTGGCTATGGTGCAGGAGAGGTATTGTGACTAGGCTGGGGCAAGGGAATTTGCACCCTGTGGTAGCTATTACAAGTTGCCAGTGGCTGGACTGGCATAGGCTACTGGCTATAGGATCCAGGCTAAATCTGGGGGTTTTGGAGAAACAGTTATGGGTTATAGGTGGTATTCACCAGGCTGGAACCTGAAGGGGGACATTCTAAGTCTGGGTATGGAGTGAGATGGTGGAGGCAGCCTCTGTTGGCTTTTTTCTAATTATCATTTGTTTATCTACTACTCTTTGTGAGATAATGTGTCTCATATTTACTCATATACTTGTGTTCATATTGTTTCTTCCTGTATAGGGTTTCTTTAAATATTTTTGATAATGTGGTTATGAATCCTTTCAGTTTGTGATTTTTATGGAAGACCTTTATTTTGTTTTCAATTCTGAGGAATAACTTCTGGATATACTGTGTTGAAAATTATTGTTGTTTAGGCCTTGAAATACATTATTACATGTCCTCCTGGCCTTAAAACCCTTTCTGCTGAGATTCAGCTATCATTTTTGTGGCTTTGCCTTACAAGCATATTCAGGCTTTTTTCTTGCAGCTTTCACTATTCTCTGTTTTGTGTTTTTGGAACCAGCAATATAACTTCAAGAGTTTATTTTCTAGTTATAAATGCTTAAGCTTCTGCATTCTTCCCATAACTAAATGTTCTTGTCTTTTCCAATATTTGGAAACTTTTTATTTCTCTGAATCTGTTTTCTGTACTTTTAGCCTACTCATCTATTCCTTTGTCTAAAGTGTCCCAAAGGTTCTAGACAATCCCTCCCTCCCTCCCTCCCTCCCTCCCTCCCTCCCTCCCTCTATTGCTACCTGAGTGTGATAATTCATCAGCTTGTCTTCAATATATTTGTTTATTCTTCTGCTTGATTTAGTCTTTTGGTGGGGCTTTAAAGTAAGGTTTTGTTGTGTTTGATTTTTGACTTACTGAGCAAGTCATTTGTTATTTTTGTTTGTTTATTTTTGCAATTTATTGAAATCTTTTATGCCCCGTGTCTTACTTAGGGTTTCTATGGCTGTGAAGAGACACCATGACCATGGCAATTCTTATAAAGGAATACATTTAATTGGGTCTGGGTTACAGTTTCTGAGGTCTAGTACATTATCAGCATGGTGGGACATGGCGGCGTGCAGGCAGACATGGTGCTCGAGAATGAGCTGAGAGTTCTACATCTTGATCTGCAGGCTGCAGAAGAGACCGGTGTACTAGGTGTAGGTTGAGCATATATAAGACCATAAAGCCTGCCTCCATGGTGACACACTGTGGTCATATTGTGTTCCCCAAAATACTGTGTACCCTAATAAACTTATCTGGGGTCAGAGAACAGAACAGCCACTAGATATAGAGGCCAGAAAATGTGGTGCACACTCCTTTAATCCTATCACTTGGGAGGCATGGATCTCTGTGAGTTCAAGGCCGCACTGGAAATAGCCAGGCATGGTAACAAGAGCCTTTAATCCCAGGAAGTAATGGCAGAAAGCAGAAAGGTAGATAAGGCGTGAAAACCAGGAACTAGAAGCTTTTGGCTGGTTAAGCTTTTAGGCTTTTGAGCAACAGTTCAGCTGAGATTCATTCTAGATGAGGACTGAGAGGCTTCCAGTCTGAGGAAACAGGATCAGCTGAGGAATTGGCAAGGTGAGGAAGCTATGGCTTGTTCTGCTTCTCTGATCTTCCAGCATTCACCCCAATATCTGGCTTCAGGTTTGTTTTTATTAATAAGAACTTTTAAGATTCTTGCTACATCTGGCGCCCAAAGTTTGTGGGGTGAATTCATGAAAAAGCCGCTTTCTTGTGGCCTTGCAGGCCCCAGCTCAGACCCGAGCTACACGTTGCCAGTTGTGGTGATGCACGCTGGATCCCGAGTTTGAGGCCAGCCTAGGAGGCTTGCTAAGAAGAAGCTTCAGCTGGGGCTGAGCCACAAACAGTGGTGGGACTATGGAGGCAGCAGCTGCTGCTCTGAGTTGCAGGCTGCTTCTCATCATATTGGTCCCTGTGGTGATGCTGCTACCTGGGATGAAGAGTTTACTGCTGCTTGTTCAGAGAAGAATTGCCAAGACTATCGAGTTACAAGAAAGCATCAGCAAAAGTCAGTTGGAAAAGTTTGGCAAGACAAATGGTGGGGAGAAATTGTTGTGAAGATATTCTCTTCTAGGGAAGAACATTCATGGTTCCGAGAGACAGATATTTATCAGACTGTGATTGCTTCAAACCACAGAGGAGGAAAAACAAAAAAAAACAACAACAACAATAAGCGTCTTCAGGGAACCATGACCACACCTAACAGCAACTTTGAAATCTTCAAACGGATGACGGGACCCCACAAAGATATTCCACATGGTCTGTGGTAAAGCCATTAAGCTGATTAACACCATGGAAAGTTCAATTTTGGACTACAAACTGCTCAGGACAATTTCGAGATGGCTAGCTGAGATGATCCAGATTCACAGACTACTTGAACAAGGACTTGAAACAAGCCCTGCATTTTCTCATTATGCAGCGACTGGACAAATTATACAGGACTTGATAATTAACTCAAATTTTTTTTCAGGATCCCCTAAAGACGTCTTCACCCCCAGAAAGCAGGAAGTAATTTTAGGAAAACGACGCCCTTATTCCCAAAAGGTGGGGTGGGTGTTTTTTGGTCGTTCAGTGGCTTATGGATAATTGTCATTGTTTAAGGTGGTTGGTTACAAGTTGTTAATTGTTAATGGTCAGGAAAAAAGCTGAATAAGGAGATTAGATTCAGAGTTTTTGTTTAAAAAGGAAAAAAAAAAGAGAATATAGATATGAGGTAGATCATTGAATCTACCCTGAGAAAAAAGATAAAGAAATAATAGGATAAATGGGTAGATCATTGAATTTACTCTAAAAAGAAAAAGGGGAAGATATAAAAATGACAAAAGGTAGAGAATATGGGTATAATAAGACAAAAAGGGAGATTATTGAATCTACTTTTAAAAAGGAACTACTTGTTTTATATAGGATAAGTAATGAAAATTTTTTGTCTGAGTTTATCCAATGTTACTGGACTGGACATTGTTAATATATATTAATGGAGTTTTTCATCTGAATCTGTCAAATGTTAATGGACTAGACATTGTTAATGTAATTCTTGACTGTATATATTGTATATACTTATTGGATATAGTTTTTCTTGTATTAGTTATAAGCTTTTTTAATTTTAGACAAAAAAGGGGAAATGTGGTGATATTGTGTTCCCCAAAATATTGTGTACCCTAATAAACTTATCTGGGGTCAGAGAATAGAACAGCCATGAGATATAGAGGCCAGGAAATGGTGGTGCATACGCCTTTAATCCTATCACTTGGGAGGCAGAGATCCATCTGGATCTCTGTGAGTTTAAAGCCACACTGGAAATAGCCAGGCATGGTGACTCATGCCTTTAATCCCAAGAAGTGAGGGCAGAAAGCAGAAAGGTATATAAGGCATGAAAACCAGGAACTAGGTGGGTTAAGCTTTCAGGCTTTAGAGAAGCATTTCAGCTGAGATTCATTCTGGATAAGGACTCAGAGGCTTCCAGTCTGAGGAAACAGGATCAGCTGAGGAATTGGTGAGGTGAGGAAGCTGTGGCTTGTTCTGCTTCTCTGATCTTCCAGCATTCACCCCAATAACTGGCCCTAGGTTTTGTTTTTATTAATAAGACCTTTTAAGATTCATGCTACAACATGCTTCTTCTAACAAAGGCCACACCTCCTTGTAAAGATTTGTCACTCAAATTTATTTAATAAAATGCTGACTGGCCAATAGCCAGGCAGGAAGTATAGGTGGGGTGAACAAACTAAGAATGCCGGGAAGAGGAAGGGCGGAATCAGGAGTTGCCAGCCAGATGCAGAGGAAGCAAGATGAGAATATCAAACTGAGAAAAGGTACCAAGCCATCTGGCTAAGAATAGATAAGAATTATGGATTAATTTAAGTGTAAGAGCTAGTCAGTAATAAACCTGAGCTAGTGGCCAAACAGTTATAATTAATATAAGCTTCTGTGTAGAAATTTGGGAAGTGGCTGCTGGGTATTTGGTAGTTGTTAGTGGAGCAGAAACTTCCACCTATACCTCCTAATATTGTCACTCCCTATGGGCTAAGCATTCAAACACATGAATCTATGGGGACATACCTCTTCAAACCATCACACCCTGTACTGTTACTTTTGATTCAGCTATTTATGTCTTCATTGAATTCATTGCTGAGTTTAAAAATTAGCCTTGGGAATTTTTTTTTCTCCATCCTCCTCTTTCAACTTTAGGAGTTAGGACCTTTTAGGGGAGTCATGTTACGTTACCTTACTGTTTGAGTACTTCTGGTACTATGTTGCCTAACTTTTGCTGTAAATATCTCTTCCACTTTGATGCAATGATCTTATTGAATAACTATTTCAGAGGGATTGGTGTCCAATACCATTCAGAGAAGGTATAATAAGACACCATAACAACAGCATGAGGAAAAACACATGTAACATATTATGATTTTTAATCTTTATTGTTAGCTTGACTGGATTTAGACATGGATACATACATCTGAATGTATCTATGGGGATCTCCCTAGAAAGTTTAACAGAGAAGGGGAGACTCACCCAGAGTGTCCCTGGCACCATTTCATGATGAGTGAGACTGTTGGTGCAGTGTGACCACCTGTCTCCATTCCTGCATCCATGCCTTCATGCCTCCATGATGGGCTAGACCCTCAAACTGTGAACCAGAACAAACCCTTCTGTCCTTAAATTGTTTTTTGCCAAGTATAATGTCAGGTCACAGCACCAAGAAAATTGACTAATACAGAAAATGCAATTAGAAAAAAACACTGTATCCATCTAAAAATTATTCACCAATAAGTTATAAGTAATAAAATGGTGAAACAAAATGAGGGGCAGGAAAAGGAAAGCAAGCAGCAGGGAAGGAAAAAATTGAGTGAAATATGGAAAATATATGGAAAATGAAATACAGAAAAGAACAAGAATTTAAAAATATTTAGTTAAGATGATTTTAAAGGTAAATAAATTAGATAAAAATAAAAATAACTCGAAAGTATTCCTAGCTGTAGAACTTTCATTGGAAAAGCTTCTTTCCAGGTTTTCTCATACTGGAATCTGCCAGGTTGCATGGATCTGGGGTCGATTGTCATTTCTCTTTGTTCCCACCCGACAGTTGTTGATGTCTGAGAGCTGAGAGCAGGGCAGTCAATGGTATGTTGTCAGTAACAGGGCTACACTTCCTTTAGAAATGTCACAGATATGCTTATTTGCTAATCCCCATGAGTTTCACATCCTGAGGGTCTTCCTGTGTCTCCTTCTCAGTCTGTATACCATGAGGTGCTGTGAATTGCTTTCTCTAAATGTGAGGACCAAACATAATATTGAATTCTTCACCAGCTTTGTTAAGTCATGTAAAGTCACAGGAACTGAGCAGTCCACAGTCTTCTGACTTATTCCTAGAAATAAAATTTAGCCTCTGAAAAGCAACTGCAGAAACTGAGCAGTCTGTTGCCTTCAGGTTGCACATTCTCCAATGCAGTACCAGCAATAATTGTAGGTCAGGAGTCTGGTTCAAAGACATCAAAGTTAGTTACCAAACACTGGCCTATCAATAGCTCAAGCTCTCCACAAAATAAAACTTAGAAAGTTTTCCTCTTTCCATGATGATCTTTTGTGTCCATTTCCCACTCTTTACACTGACAGGGTATCCTCAAGGATTCTGGATTGTGACTGATCCATGTTTTCTGAGCCTACTCTCAAATAATCGGCCTCTTCTTGCAATGGAGTCCTGGGTAAAGCAAATGCTGCAGTGAATTGAGCCAACAATTCAGAAGGAGCCTCTTTCATACTAAACCTTCCCATGGAAGTTTCTCTGTGGCTGTGACGGCCAGTATCCTGTTATTGGGGCTACCTTTACTGATACAATGCTTGCTTTGTCAGGGTCTGCTCTTTCAAAGGCAACCAAAATTGTCTGTCAGACAAGACTGTTGTTTCTGGAACATAGATAAAATTGGCAGTTAGTGATAAAAGATGAAAATGGGCATTGTCGCATGTGCCTTGACAACAAGTATTGTTTAAAAAGTCTCTTTTAGGCTAAAACGAAAAGATAACAACGTCTTGAAACCAAAAAAAAAAAAAAAAGACAATAATAGTATTAATGGTTTTTTGGGTTTTTTTTTCTTTGTTTTGTTTTGTTGTTTTTAGTTTGGTGTTTTTGAGACAGGATTTCTCTGTGTAGCCCTGGCTGTCCTGGAACTCTCTTTGTAGACGAGGCTGGCCTCAAACTCAAAGAGATCTGCCTGCCTCTGCCTCCTGAGTGCTGGAATTAAAGGTGTGTGTTACCACTGCCCAGCATTAGACAATACTGGTAAAGGTAGATATAGATAAATATAAAAGCCATTTTTCTTGTGGTTTTGGTATTATTTGTAATTTTTGTCATGTATGATTATATAAGCAAATGCACTCTATATTAATGACAAATTTATGTTAATAGGTATATAATGTGTATAAAGAGTAATCTGTGACAACAACATGAAGAAAGGAGGGATAGAGATGTGTAAGAACAGAATACTTGCATACCATTGAAACTTGCTAAGTATTAGCCAAAATAAGTTCTTAGAAGTTCAGGATATTGATTCAAATCCCAAAGATAAAAATTAAGAAAATGACTAAAGGCCATGAGCTGGCTCAGCAAGTAAAAGTGCTTTGTGTGTAAGCTAGACACAACCTACTTTGATGCTTTTCTCATACAATATGTCCTGATTACAGCTTCCCTTTCCTTTACTCCTTCGTTCATCTCCACCTACCCTCCCTGAATCCACTCCCTTCCTATCTCTCATTAGAAAAGAACAGGCCTCTAAAAGATAACAACCATATATAACAAAATAAAATATAATAAGGTAAAGCAAAAACCATCACGTTGAGGCTGGACAAGGCAAACGAACAGAAAGAAAAGAGCCCTGGGAGAAGGCACAAGAATTGAAGACCTACTTGTTCACACACTCAGGAGTCCCATTAAAATACTAAAACTGAAAGTTATAATGTATACTCAGGTGAGCTGGTGCAGACACCTGTGCTTGTTGCTTCAGTCTCTGTAAGTTCATTGATGGCTGAGCAAGACATTGATCTATGGGTATAGCAGAATATCATTAGGAGTCATTTTATCACCTTTGTTTTGTTTTGTTTTGTTTTTACCCTAAGGTCTCTGGTTCTTAGTCACCAAGCAGTGTTGGGTATGGGTTTCATCTCATGGAGTGGACCTTAAGTCAAACCAGATACATCAGTTAGCTACTCCCACAAACTTTGTCCCATTGTTGCCGTAGCATATTTTGTAGCAGGACAGCATTGTAGATCAAAGTTTTTGTGGCTGGGTTGGTGTATGCGTTTCTCTTTTGGTACACTGCAGAGTACCTTCCTGTACTAGGATGTAGGAGTAAAGGCTCTATGTAGGCACTAGCTCAACCTTTCCATATTTAGTGAGTTGTGTGGATGTTGTCTTCTGCAATGAGTCTTACTGTCAGATGGTGGAGAGCAGCCTATTGCCTTAGTAACAGCCTGGGTTGTTTGGGGATTTCCATGGCACTCCTTTGGGCAACAACGCAGTTGAATGTAACCCAATCCTGATAATGGGAGTTTCATTTGGTGGCAAGAGATGGCCAGCTGGGACTCCGTCTCCCTTATTATTTTGAGACTTGATTTGGATCACTTTCATATATTTTAGGAAGTTTCCACTGCACTAGGTTTCCATACTACCCCTCCAATGCCCCTCAATTCTAATTGGAGAGAGCTGACTTTAAAAAGTTGTTCTCTGACGTCTACCTGCATGCCATGGCATGCATGTGCACACGCTCCACACATTCACACACACTAATAATAATAATAAGAATTTTTTCAGAAAGAAAAAAGAAAATAATTCAGTGAAAAAGAACAAAGGACTTTAAAAATATTACAAAAATAAAAATAAACAGTAATAAATAACTGAAGAACAAGAAAGAATATAGGACATATAGCAAACTATTAATAGATAAAGTAACAGAGTAAACTCTTTATAAATGATTACATTAAATGTGAATGAATTAAACTGAACTTTTAATATTTTTATTTATTCTTTGAGAGTTTCATATACTACATTTTGATCATATTCTTTCCTTTTTCTTCATTCCTTCAAGATCTTGCCCTACCTTCTTCCCTACCAAGATTCATTTTTTTCTCTTACTTAACAAACATGGAGGGCATTTTATGTTCTCTCACTCCTGCTGAGCATGGAGGCTGCCCTAGGTTGTAGTGGTTATACCCAATGCCACTCCAGTGAAGAAAACTGATTTTTCCTTTTTTCAGTAGCTATCAGTTGTGACTAGCTTGTTGACTACTCCCCCTCCTCTTGCCTCCTTGCACAGTCTGTGAGTTCCCATGTCCATCTGGCCTGTTACATTTGAAAAGCAGTTTCCTTGAAGTTGTTCACTTTGGGCTTTTATACTCTTTGCACTCTCTTCCACATAGATCCTTGAGACAGACAACAGACAGACAGTGACAGAGACAGACAGAAACAGGGAGAGAGACAGAGACAGACAGACAGACAGACAGACAGACAAAGACGGGGGTGGGGGTGGGGGGAGAGAGAGGAGTTATGATACAGATATCCTATTTAGGGCTGAACATTCCAGCAGCTGTTTTTCTCTGTATTGAATTGTAGGTTTCATGGTTAATTACCATCTATTGTAAGAAACTGCTTCTCTACCAAGGGTTGAATGCTGTACTGATCTTTGGGTATAGAAAAATGTCATTTGGAGTCAGTTTATTGCTATGTTCCTTTAGCAAAACATTTGTAGCAGGTTTTCCCCTAAGGCCCATGAACTGTCTAGCCTGAGGGTTTTTAGCCTAGTTGACAGTGTGAGGTATGGTTTTCATCTTGTGGAGCAGATTTGAAATCCAATCAAAAAGTAATTGGTTGCTCCCATAACATTCCTGTTAGTATTGCACAAGTGCATACTTTGCAGGCAGGTTGTTACTATGGTTTGCAGGTTCATAGCTGGATGTGATTGATGATGACTTTTCTCCTCTGGGAGCATGTGTGCACTTCCTTAGTAAGAGTGATGATTTCAATTGAGATCCAGCTAGTTTTCTCCATGTTCTATGATGTAAATATGTGGTGTCTTCAGTAATAGGATCTTACCATCAAATTGTGGAGAACCCAAAATACTGACAATAGTCTGCAATGTGGTGATGGTGGTGGTGGTGGTGGTGGTGCTAGAAGACCCAGTTGGCCAACAACTCAAAAACATGTAACTCTTGCTTGGTACTGGAGCTTTTATTTGGTAACATATCATATCTAGTTGGGAAATCTCCACACCTCATTGTTTAAATGGTAGCTCCATTTAAATTCTGTTCATCTATGCATGTATTTTAGGAAGCTTCTTCAGTGGCAGTTTTCTGTATGGCTTTTAAAAGAGGTCTTTAGTGTTAATCATCTATTCCCTGTTTTCCATTCCCATACCTATTTTAATTTTCTCTTCTTTATCTGTTGATAACACTATATGATATTTCCCTTTTCTTGGAAGAGCACCTCCTACCCTCCAGTTCGTTACTAGCTACCTAGCCTCTATGGGCATTCAAAATGAAACTTACATATCTAAAGCTTAAAAACTAACATCCAGAATATAAGAGAAAACATGTAATACTTGTCTTTCTAGGTGTGGATCATCAGGCTCAGCATGATTGCTTCTAATTATCCATCTACCTTCAGATTTCATAATTCTGTTTTTCTTAAGAGCTGAATAATGTGTAAATACATCACATTTTCATTATCCATCAGTTAATGGACATCTAGGCAGTTTCCTTTTCCTGGCTATTGTGAATAGAGCAGCTATGAAAAAATGGATGAGCAGGTATCTCAGTAGTAAGATATAGAGTCCTTTGGGTATATGCTCAAGAGTAGTATAAGCTATATTTATCATATGGTAGACCTTATTTCTAGCTTTCTACCCCCCACCTCTCTTGGAATCTGCACTGATTTAAATATTGTCCATACCCTTAATACTTTCACCCGTAATGAATAAGTATTTCCTTTTCCCTGCATCCTTGAATATCTGCTGTATTTTTTTTTGAAATTATTGTTAATCTTGCCCATTTTGACATCCTTGAATATCTGCTGTATTTCTTTTTTGAAATTATTGTTAATCTTGCCCATTTTGACCTGGTAAACTAAAATCTCAAAGTAGTTTTATTTTGCATGTCTCTGATGGCTAAGTGTAGCATGAATCTTAAAGAGTCTTATTAATAAAATCAAACCCGAGGCCAGTTATTGGGGTGAATGCTGGTAGATCAGAGAGACAGAACAAGCCACAGCTACCTCACCTCGCTGGATCCTCAGCTGGTCTTGTCTCCTCAGACTGGAGTCCTCATCCAGAATGGGTCTCAGCTGAATTCCTGCTCAAAAGCCTGTATGCTTAACCAGCCAAATGCTTAACCAGTCAAATGCTTATAGTTCCTGGTCCTCACACCTTATATATCTTTCTGTCTTCTGCCATCACTACCTGGGATTAAAGACTCACTCCCTGGGATTAAAGGCATGTGTCACCATGCCTGGCTGTATCCTTGAACACATGGATTTCTGCCTCTGGAATGCTAGGATTAAAGACGTGTGCTACCACTGCCTATCCTCATGTTTAATATTGTGGCTGCTCTGTCTCTGACCCCAGATAAGTTTATTAGCATGCACAATATTTGGGGGAATACAATACCACAGCTAAGTATGTTGAACCTATTTTAAAGGAGGCAGAGCCAGGAGGATCTCTGTGAGTTCGAGGCCAGCCTGGGCTACCAAGTGAGTCCCAGGAAAGGCGCAAAGCTACACAGAGAAACCCTGTCTCGAAAAACAAAAACAAAAACAAAAACAAACAAACAAAAAATTTCTCAGCCCTTTGCTTTTCATCTTTTATTTCTGTTTGTTTCTGTGCCTCATGTTTTAACTGGACTTGTTTTCTTGCTATTCAGATTGTTTTAGTTCTTTGATAGTCTATATACTAACCCTTTATCAAGTGTGTGTGTATGTACATACATTTATATATACATGTATACACTATCCATATATATGCATGTCTGTGTGTGTATAATTTATTAAGTTTTACAGTGATCCTTTTGGAGTCGAGTTTCATTCAGGGTGAGAGAGGGACTCTAGTTTCATTCTTTGACATGAAGCTGTCCACTTTGATCATCATCATCTATTGAAGATGCTGTCTTTCTCTAGTTTGTACTTTTGGTTTCTTTGTCAGAAATTAGGTGTTGGAAGCTGTATGGATTTAGATCTGGGTCTTCAGTTCTATTCTGTTGACCACTGTGTCTGTTTTTATGCCAATACCATGCTTATACTACTAAAGGTCTGTAGTGCAACTTGAAATCTGGGATTATAATACCTCCAGCATTTCTTTTGTTTTCAGGATTGTTTTAGCTATCCTGGGATTGTGTTTTGTTTTGTTGTTTTCCATAGGAAGTTTCAGATTATTTTTTCAATTTTTTTCAGTATTTTGTTGTGGATTTTGATTGGGGTTACATTAAATCTGTAGATTGCTTTTGTAGATGGGCCATATTCATAATATTCTGCTGTTCCATGAGCTTTGTTGGGGAGGGTGTCTTAATTTTCAGATGTTTTCCTTTTTCTTTTTCTTTCTTTTTTTTTTTTTAATGCCATGTCCTGGAGTTCCTATTATACAAGTATTTCACTTCCTTATTTGGGTGTTATTCCAAAAAAATTTTTTTTGAGGCTGTTGTGCAGGTTTTTTCTTATTTTTCCTCTGTACGTATGACATTTGTATAGAAGAAGACTACTGATTTTTGTGTATTAATTTTACATCCTGCTATTTTGCTGAAAGTGTTTAGAAGTTTTCTGAAGAGTCTTTTAGGATCTTTTGTGTCTAAAATCATATCATCTGCAAATACAGATGCTTTGACTCCTTCACTTTCCTACTCAACCCCCCTTTGTTTCCTTCAGTTGTCTTATCCCTCTAGCTATGACTTCAAGTACTATATTGGATACATATGGAGAGAGTAGATATCTTTATCTTGTTCCTAATTTTAGTGGAAATGCTATATGTTACATATTTTGTTGACTGTGGACTTGATGTAAATTGCCTTTTATGTCCCTTGAATCTATAATCTCTCCAGGACTTTTATCATAGTTTCTGCTTTAATTCCTGCCTCCAGATTCCTGCCTTGGGTTCCTGCCTTGGCTTTTTTCTGTTATCAACTGTGACCTATGATGTAAGCCAAATAAATCCTTTCCTCCTCAAGTTGCTTTTGGTCATGGTCTTTATTACAGCAATATAATGCAAACTAGAATAGATGCTATTTAATTTCAGAGTTTCTACATTTACTTTTTGTCTGGGTAACTTGTCTAGTAAAAGTCAGGCATTAAAGTCATCCACTCTTACTGTGTTATAGTCTAGTATGTGATTTTAGATCTATATGGTATTTCTTTTATGAAACTATATGGTCTTCTGCTTGGTGCTTGTGCTGGCTAGTAAAGGACACAAACTGGAGTCATTTTGGCAGAGGGAACCTCAAATGAGAAAATTCTCTAACCAGATTGGCCTGTAGATAAGTCTGACAGGCATTTTCTTGATTGACTATTGATGTTGGAGGATCCAGCCCATTGTGGGCAGTGCCACCTCTGGACAGATGGTCCTGGGTAATATAAAAAAGCAGGCTGAGAGCCATGATGAGCAAGCCAGTAAGCAGTGTTCCTATATGATCTTTGCATCAGTTCCTACATCCAGGTTCCTATCTTGAATTCCCTCCGACTTCCCTGAATGATGGACTACAAGGTGTAAGATGAAATAAACCCTTTCCTCCCCAAATTGCTTTTGGTCATGGTGTTTTATCACAGCAGTAGAAACTCTTAACTAAGACAGTAAGTAAATATTAGAATTGTAATGTTCCTTTGGTGGATTTTTCTTTTATGAGTATGTGGTGTCCCTCCCTATCTCTTCTGATGAATTTTGGGTTGAAGTCCAACTTGGCAGATATTAAAATTGCTACGACTTTTCGTTGCATCTTTTTACCCTAATGTAGTATCTGCTTGATGGTGTGCTGCTCGTCTTGGAGGCAGCAAAAAGATGGATTGTTCTTTCTACTCCAGTCTGTCCACCTATGTCTTTTTATTAGGCAAGTGGGACAATTAACAAGGAGATTTATTACTGAACATTGTGCCATTTGTTTTGTTTGTTTGTAGATCCTGTGGGTTTTTTTTGGACACTTTTTGTTTAATTGTTCTGTTCGTGCTGAAAAGTCAGGGGTTATGCTTATGGACTTGCCTGTATTTTTACTTGTTCTTTTTCAATTTCAGCTTTTTTTTTTTTAATCTTTTCTTTGATCTGTGCATGTAGTGTTTGATTATTTTATGTTTCTTTTCTTCTGAGCAGGGCTCTGTGACATTCTAGGGACTAACAGTGGAGAGTGGTGGCTAATGTTAGGCATGTGGGTGGGCTGACTGGCTGTTTTTTCCTGCATAAATTAAGACTCGGGTTTAGATTCCTAGCTGAAATTCTGGTTAGAACTCTGAAGTCAGATCTCAAGCAGTCCCAGATTGGTGGCTGATAGGGAAGTAGGTTGAGGAGAGAAGTGACTCTGGACATCTTTGAGTAGGGTTCATTATGAGGCTCCACATGGTTCTGGTCATGATCCTGGGTGCCTAGCGGTGGGTAGTGTGCTGTTGGCTCTGGGATTCACTACCTGAAGTTCTGGCTTGGAGAACTCTGGGTTCAAACTTAGAAGCAGTCCCAGATCTTCAGGATGTTGCTGATAGTGGAGCAGTCTTCAGAAGGGGACTGACTCTAGAGGTGTCTTAGTAGGTTTCAGATTCTACCTCCACACAGTCCTAGGCCTAGTGATGAGCATATGGCTGACATGGGGCAGGCAAGGTTTGGGTGGTGGGGTGTTCTAGGTGTGGGTGAATTGGCTTTAGCATTCCTTACCTGAAGTTCTGCTTGGAATTCTGGGATCAGACTTCAAGCAATCCCACATCAGTGTAAGGGATGTGGACTTAAAATTCAATTATTAAGTCAGAGTATTGTAGATAGGACGTGTTAGAGAACCATGATCTATTTGTGTACACTTTGGAAAAGACTCAATTTAAACATAAAGAAATTCATAGTGAAAGAATAGAAAGGATATTCTATACAGCTATTAAATAAAAGAATCCTGGGATGACTATATTGTCAAAGAAAAAAGAATTTAAATTCTAAAAGTTCATGAGATAATTGATTACATTCATTAAAGATACAGTATAGCTAAAAATGTGCCAATTCTGAATATTTCTGGATCTAACAAAGGGAGTGAAATTATGAAATACTATGAAGTGAAAATTGACAGAGTCAAATGGAGATATGGACAATTTCATAATATTTGGTGGAGACTCCAGTGCCCTGCTTTAAATAATGGACAAAGCAAGTAGAAGACCACTAAGGAAATGGAGTACTCAAAAAAGCAGTATAATACACATGTACAGCGCTTCATTCAAAACCAGCACACAAAATATTCTCCAGGTTAGACTATATAAGTCATGGACTGAGTTGTGTTCCCATAATGTTCATATGACAAAATCCTACCTCCTTTCTGTTTTAGGATGTGACTGTATTGCAGATAAGGTGTTCAAGGGGTAATTAAGGTAGCATTGTCATGTGAGTCCTAGTCAGTATGGTAGCTATCTATACAAGAAGGAAAGTCAACAGCATAGTACACATAGAGACAGTTCCATGTGAGTTCTGAGCAAGTGATAAGACAAGGCAGAGGTGTTTGAAAACAACAACCCACTGACAGCTTGGATTACTAACATCTAGAACTATGAAGGAGTTTTTAATACATCCAATCTGTGGTATTATGTTTTGGTAACTCTTTGCTAAGCTAATTATCAGTTCTCCTTTTTATTTAAAATTTTAAATTGTTTTGAGAATCTCAAACATGAATACTATATTTATATCATTTGTACCCATCCCTCTCCCTCTACAACTTTTCTTTGCCCCTCAATTCCATCTTAAATTTATGTTTATAGTTATTATACACAAACACACACACAACACACTTTGCTCATTTAGTGGTGCTCATATGTAAATATGTTCAGAGCTCACCGTTTGGGATTGAATAACTTATCAGGGAGCTCATTTCTAGGGAAAACTGATTCTCTCTCAGGAGATATTGATTACCTGTAGCTGTTTTTTTCTAGGGGATGGACCTTATGAAATTCCCTTATCCATGTTGGTATGTCACCTTGTTGGAATTGTCATTATATGGGTCTTGTTTAGTCAAACAAATTGTTGAGATTTCATTGGTATGAATTACTTGTCATGTTTCAGGGACACCATCTAAGCAGACATCCTAGTCCTCTATCTCTCTCATTCACTCTGCCCCCTCTCCTGATATTCCCTGAGTCTTACATGTAAGGGTTGCATTGTAGATACTTCTATTCAGGCTGGGCAATCCAAGGTCACTTTAATGCTCAATCTTACTGTATTTTAAAAGATTGAAAAAAATCTCCTCCCTCTCATTTTGTTATTATTAACAGCAGTTGAGAGAAAACATGTGGAATGTACATGTGTTTTAGGTCCATCCGTTTACCTTTAGATTTCATGATTTTACTTTTCTTTACAGATGAATACAGTATTCCATTGTGTGTATGTACACATCTCCATTAGCCGTTCATCTGTGGAAGGTCATTAAGCTGTTTCATTTCTTACTTATTGTGAATAGAGCAGCTGTGAAAAGATGGAACAAGTTCCTCTGCACTAGGTTGTCAAGTGCTTTGGGCTTACACTGTGGAGTGTGTACCTGTTCATTGGGAGGATGTCTATTTAGTTGTTTTGAGGATTCTTCATACTGATTTCCAGAGTGGCTGCACTAATGTACATTCCTACCAACAGGGAATGCAGGGCTCTCCTTCCCCATGATCTCCCCAGCATTTGTTGTCATTTAGTTTTTGTTTTGTTTTTGTCATTCTGACTAGGGTAAGACGAAATCTCAAAAAATGTTTTAATTTACATTTCAGTAATTGCTACAGATAATGAATACCTTTTGAAGTGTTTCTTACACATCTTCATTTCCTCTATTGAGAACTCTGGTTTAGATTCCTGCCCCTCCCCCATTTTCATATTTTAAGTAAGTCATAATTTGGGGTTAAACCAGCAGATTGACGTCATAGACCTAATGCACTTTTTAATTGGTTAATTTTTTTCCTCTTGATTCTTTGTTTCTTGAATTCTTTATATATTCTGAGTACCACTTCTCAGCCAGGTGTATAGCAGGCAAAGATTCTCACCTGTTCTCTGGATTTTATCTTCACTTGCTTAATTGTTTCCTAGGCTGAACAAAAGCGTTTTAGTTTTATGAGGATCCACTTGTCAATTGTTGGTGTTAATTCCTGGAAAAGTGGAGACCTCTTTTGAAAGTGCATTCCATATCTATATCTTGTAGGGTACTACTGCTGTTTGCTTCTAGCAGTTTCAGAATTTTAGGTTCAAATTGAGGTATTTGATGTACTTGGAGCTAATTTTTGTGCAGGGTAACAGAGTGTAGTCTCATTCTTTGTATTATACGTGGACATCCAGTTTTCTCAAACCCATATATTGAGGATGCTGTCTTTTCCCAGTGTATTTTTTTTTTGTCTCTCTTTCAAATATCTGTCATTAGGTGTACTCATGTTTCAGTGTTCTGTTTTATTTTGTTGATGTACATGTCTATTTTAGTGTCAGTACCATATTGGTTTTATTACTATAGCTTTATAATAGATCCTGAAGTCTGGAATGGCACCCTTCTAGTATTTTTCTCTTTGTTCAGAATTGCTTTAGCTCTTCAGGGTGTTTCCTGCTTCCATATGAATTTTATATTTTTAAAAGTTTATGTGAAGTATATTGGGGTTTTAATTGGGGCTGCATTGAATCTATAAATTGTTTTTGGTAGGATGATCAGTTTCACAATTTTAATTCTATTAATCCATGAACTTGAGATGTCTTGACATTTTCTAATGTCTTTCTTAATCTCTTCAGAAGTTTTCATCATAGGGGTCTTCCACCTTTTGGGTTAGGTTTATTACAAACTATTTTATTGTCTTTTATGTTGTTGTGCATGAGATTGTATCCATGAAACCTTTCTCAATGTGTTTGTTGTTGGTGTATAGAAAGGCTACTGGTTTTTGTAAATTGATTTTGTACTCTGCCACTTGCTTCAGTGAAGTTGTTTGTAGAAGTTTTCTGGTTAAAATTTTGGGGTCTCTTATGTATATCATACCATCTACTAATAGAGATAATTTGTCTTCTTTACCTATTTGTATCCCTTTAATTTCCTTCTGTTGCCTTATTTCTGCAACTAGTACTTCTAGCATTGTACTAGAAAGGGTGAAGATAGTAGACGACGCTTTCTCATTCCTGAGTTTAATATGATTGCTTCAAATTTTTCTCCATTTAGGATAATGTTGTCTGTGGGTTTGTCTTATATAGCTGTGGTGGTTTGAAAAAAAAAATGGCTCCCAAATAGAGTGACACTATTAGGAGATGGGGCATTGTTGGCATAGGTGTGGCTTTGTTGGAGGAAGTATGTCACTGCAGGGGTGGACTTTGATGTCTCATATATGCTCAAGCCACATGGAGTGTTTCAAACCACTTCCTGTTGCCTGTGAGATAAGATGTAGGATACTCAGGCTACTTCTCCAGCACCATGTCTGCCTGCATGCCACCATGTCCCACCATGATGATAATAGACTGAACCTCTGAACTGTAAGCCATCACAGTTAAATGTTTTTCCTTTATAAGAGTTGTTGTGGTCATAGTGTCTCTTTACAGTAATAGAAACCCTAACTAAGACAATAGCCTTTATTATCTTGAGATATGTTCCCACCATTCCTTCTTCCTCTAAGACTTTATCATGAAAGCCTGTTGGATTTTGTTAAAGCATTTTTCTGTATCTATTGAAATGATTGTGCGATTTTTGTCTTTAAGTTCACTTATGTATATAGTGACTTATGTATGCTGAACCACCCTTGCATTTCTAGGATAAAGCCAACTTGCACATACCAAGTGGATGAACTTCTTGGTATGTGCCTGTATTCAGTTTGCTAGGATTTTTGCATCTATGTTCGTAAGGGCTATGTATGTTTGTAGTTTTTGGGTTTTTTTTTTTGTTTGTTTGTTTGTTTGTTTTTATATCTTTACCTGGTTTTGTTGTTAGAGTGATTGGTTTTATAGAGTTTGGGAGTGATCTGTTTCTTTTTCTCTTTCTGTTTTCTTTTTCCTTTTTCTGAATTTAAGAAGAATTGGTTTTAGTTCTTTGAAAGTCTGGTAGAATTCTACTGTGAATCCACCTTAGCCTATTTTTTGTTGTTGGTTTTTTTTTGTTTTTTTTTTAGCTAGAAGGCTTTTGATACTGTTCCAATCTCCCTTTTATGGGTCTAGTTAGGTTCATCTCTTTATTTAACTTAGGTAGTTTGAAGAATCAAGAAATTAAATCATTTCTTTTTGATTTTCTATTTAATGGAGTACAGGTTTTCAAAGTGTTCCCTTAAAATATTCTACATTTTCCATTTTAAAAAGCCCCCAGCCAGCTGTAACGGTGCATGCCTTTAATCCCATCACTCAGGAAGCAAAGGCAGGCAGATCTTTGTGAGTTTGAGGCTAATCTGGTCTACATAGCAAGTTCTAGGCCAGCCAGAGTACAGAGTAAGATCCTATATGAAAGGAATAATAATGAAACAAAATAAAATGAAACAAAAATGAAGTAAAACAAAAGAGCCATCAGAGTAGCTCAGTTGTTAAAGTAAATGCCATGCAAGCATGAGGACCTGAGTTCAGATACCCAGAACCTACATAAAAGCTCAGGCTTGTTAGCACGTATCTGCAATCCTAGTACTCAGAAGATGGTGAGAAGCCAGCCAGTTGATGAACACCAGGTTCAGTGAGGCCCTATTTCAAAAAAGTAGGTATCAGCTTCTGGCCTCTACACACATGTACTCATGTACACACACCTACACAAACATGTACACATGCATATGTGAAACACCCATGTAAATTAATAATAACACAGTCTTCAAGCCTCCTGCAGAAGTCCCATGGTGTTGGTCTTCACAGATGGGCACATCTGCGAATGCATTTCCAGAGATATTTAATGAGGATGGCAGTGGTACTTTAGATGTATTTAGCACTATTTTATGAGCTGAGGTCCCAGACTGGATAAAGATGGGAAAGTAAGTGGAACATGGGTATCCGTTGTGCTCTGATTCCTGGCTGCGGGCAGAATTTGACCAGCAAACTTGTACTCTTCTTCAGTGCCTTATGTTAGGCCTTTTATCATAGCTACAACTAAAGTAAGCAACCTAGGCCAGCCAGAGTGTAGAGTGAGAGACCCTGTATAAAAACAAAAACAAAAACATAATAATTAAAATAAAATAGGGGCTGGAGAGATGGCTCAGTGGTTAAGAGCACTGGCTGTTCTTCCTGAGGTCCTGAGTTCAATTCCCAGCAACCACATGGTGGCTCACAACCATCTGTAATGAGATCTGGCGCCCTCTTCTGGCCTGCAGGGGCACATGCAGGCAGAGCAAAGTATACATAATAAATAAATAAATCTTTAATAAAATAAAATAAAATAAAATAAAATAGAACAAACAGCCATCAGAGTAATATACAGATCGCTTGATAATTTGACTATGAGCTGGTAGAAATCTGCCCCTGAATTCCCCCAGCAGCATTGCTTCCAGATTCGCTCTTTAAGTACTAAGAGAATGAGTTTTTGAAAGACAGCAATAGTGTTGGGTGTAGCTCAGTTGTAGATTACCTGCTGAGTATATTTAATCCCTGTGTCCCATCCCTTTATTACACAACAAAGAAATAGTGATTTCTGAATATTCCAGCATCAACAGAGGAGAGACTCATGAAGCCCCATTTGTTGCCTGGGAGCCCTGGCAGTTAAGAGTGCTGGGCTGCAGAGCATCTGTTTTCTTTAGGGAGTAGCTCCTGGTAGGCTACCATGCTCCAGTGGCTGTCCCCCTACTCATGCACTTACAGACAGCACTGACTGGATTTAGTAGGTTATGAAAAAAAAAAAAGATATGAATTTAGGATAGGGACTTAGTGGTAATGTGTCTACAAGGATTATATGAGTAAAAGGTAGATATGATCAAAATATATTGTGTGCATATATAAATATGAAATTCTCAAAGAATGAATTTTTTTAAAAAGTTAAAAAAATGCTGTTTGTATTGTTGAACTTGAATTTTGGCTTAAGATTAGGGAAGAATTTCCAGCAATTTTCTTAAGTTCTAAATACATTTCTGTATTATGTATTTGTGCAAAATTGTGTTCTCAGCATTGATAATTTTTTATCATATTTGTTTGTGCATATGTGTGTGTGCACACCTGTGCATGCATGCCATACCATGTGTATGGATGTACTCCTTTTACTATGTGGGTCGCATGTATTGAGGTCAGATCATCAGACTTGGTGGCAAGCATCCTTATCCACTGAGCTATCTCATAGGCTCCAACATTAACAATTACAAAATCAAAGTATCAATCAGCTCTGCAACATTTTGAAGATACTCTTCATTCTATAGTATCATATATTTATTCAGTCAAGATTTAATTCTTGGGGTTGGGGATTTAGCTCAATGGTAGAGTGCTTGCCTAGCAAGCACAAGGCCCTGGGTTCGGTCCTCAGCTCCGGAAAAAAAAAAATTAATTCTTCATGTGAAAATAAACATACCCATCTCATTAGTAGGCAACTTTGCTTTTCTCTCCAATAAATCATAAAATGGTATACAACTAAGAATTGTTTTAAAAATAGATTTCTTTGATTATTAGCTGATGTTTAAATTATATACTTATATGCCTGGTTGTGCAAAGATTTCTCTGATGACCAACAGTTATTAGAGGAAAAAGTTGAAAGTGCTCTAATCCATTTGCAAAATAAGTTTACTTTATAGAAGCTGTAAGTACTGGGTCTTAAGTAAATTTGATGCATCAATACAAGTAGTTACTTGTCAGAGATTTAAGGCAGTTTTGATACAGCATTGAAGACCAGTGAAGGACTTTATGGCTTAAACAATAATTTTGTGGTTAAATATTAAACATTATTAAGAGAATAGAATTCTTCATATCTATTATGGCACAGATAAGAAGAGAACTGAAGGAAATCAAGGAGGATATAAAGAGGAAATGAATAAATCAAAGTATTCTCATATATAAATGATAATGATTTTAAACATATACCCTGAATCTGATAGAAGAGAAGTGGTTCAATAGTCTTGAACTGATTGGCAGATGAAAAGTCTTTCTGAAAGGGACACCAATACCACAGGCACTAAGACTGACAATAAATGGGACCTCATGAAGCCGAAAAGCTTCTGTGTGGCAAAGGACATGGTCATTTGGACAAAATAGCAGGCTGCAGAATGGGAAAATACCTTATCAATGACACATCTGATGACAGTTAATATCTAAAATATATAAAAAACTAAAATAACAACATCAAGAAAAGAAATAACTGAATTTAAAACTGGGGTGCATAACAAAGTAGAGAGTTCTCAAAAAATGAAACACAAATGGCTAGGAGCACTTAAATATTCAATGTTCTTAGCCATGAGGGAAATTCGAATTGAAACTACTTTGAGATTTTAGCTTAAACCAGTCAGAATGGTCAAGATCAATAAAACAAATGACAACTCATGTTGGCAAGGATGTGAGGAAATGGAACATTTGTTCATTTCAAATGGGAGTTCAGACTTGTACAGCCGCTTTGGAAATCAGTGTGATGGCTGCTCAGGAAGCTTGGAATAGATCTGCCTCAAGATCCAGCTATACCATTCTTGAGCATATACCCAAAGGACACCACATCCTACTGCAGAGATGCTTGCTCATCCATGTTCATTGCTATGCTATTCATAATAGCCAGAATTTGGAAACAGCCTAGCTGTCCATCAACTGATGAATGCATAATGAAAATGTGGTACATTTGCACAGTGGAATATTGATCAGCTGTTTCAAAAAATTATGAAATTCTAAGGTAATTGGATGGAGCTAGAAATAAATCATTGTAAGGTAACCCAGACCCCAAAACACAAATATTGTTTTCTCTAATGTCAGGAATATTTTCAAAGATAAAAGATTGGTAAATATAAATCAATGATAACATGGATTTAGGATCCAAAGGAAAACAAGCTATTTAAGCAGTTTTATTATATTTCCAGAATTACATGAGGCACTATATTCAGCACAAACATGTTTGTCTTATAGTGTGTAGATTAGGTATTTCCACATAACTGTGCCCTGATAATCTAGGGGGATGTACTAAATCCCTGGATGTAATAGCATGCACTGTTTTATGAGAATATAGTCTGTACTAGGAACCTTCCAAACCTTCCAAATGAGGAAATTCCAAGCATTCCACAGGAATAGATAATTTTAGTGGGTAGCTAGCTGATGACATGAAATGTTGGAATGGTAAACATCTCTGTTCACATAAACTGAACAGTACAATCTGGGATCAAATGTTCTCTGTGCTGTGGGTGATGAGTGGGTGGCCAGCCTGTCTATGCCACCTGTGGCCTGGCTTGGGTTTTGGGATTTGTAAAGAGCATAGCATCCAGTCAGGAATAAGCATATCACTAATTTATTCCTATCCAGGCCACCTACAGCAGGAAGGTCTGTAGCTGATTCCTGTGGACCTTTGAACTGGTTGTTTATTTCTTTATGGCAGTCGATCCCTTCATTGGGACCAGGTTGGTTTGTCAGACAAACACTGGGCAACATGTTAACAACTTTGTTTGAGAACTTGAAAATTTGGAAACAGTAATGTGTTTCAATACTAACTTTATTATATCTGTAGTGATTTTCCTGATGAAATGATAGTAAATAATCTTGTTCTTTGTTGAAAAGTTATTTCAGTATCATTATCCATCTGCTTCCATGGGATTATTGAGTAGTGTGGGTGGTAATTGCAAAACAAGTGAAGATACTTTGTTGAAGGATAGTATAAGACACCCACACAAGAGGTGGCTTTGTGATATTACTTTTAAAAAATATTCTGGGTGCTCTTGTCTTTTGACTGACAGACATCCTAGCCACAGTGTTGTGATCTCTGTAAAGTCTAATCCTGATTTCTATTCATTGCATTACACCTAGGGAGTATACTGTGTGAGAGCAATATAGGAAACAGGAAAAAATATTTGATATTTTGGTTTATATATATGTGTGTGTGAGTGTCTGTATTAAGTGAAAAACACTGAATGTAATGTAACCTATGACCATACTACCCTGAATAAGCCATATCCTTTCTGGTCTCAAAAACTAAGCAGGGTCAGCCTAGTTAGTACGTCAGTGGGAGAACAGTCAATTCCACTTGGATTTCTAGGACAGACAGTGAAATGGAGGACTTCTAAGTAAGAGTTGAGGGAGATCTCTTGTGATGATAGTGATGGTCTGTAGCCTAGCAGTTGCTTGAGTTACACCTATTGTGCACATTTGGCAGAATTCAGTGACTATTCATTGTATGTAAATTTTCTTTTAAAAAACCAATCTCTAGCTAATAATACACAGGTGAAAGTATTTGACAGAGATGTATTCCCCTCTCTGCCTGTCTCTCCCCCTCCCTCCCTGCCCTCTTTCCTTCTTCCTCTCCATTTTTTTTTTCAAGACAATATAGCTGTGGGTGTCTTGGAACTCGTTATGTACACCAGGCTGTGCTTGAGCTCACAGCGATCCACCTGCCTCAAGGTCCTTAGTGCTGGGATTACAGGCATGTGCCACTATGCCCAGCCTGTGTGCAAATTTCTAATTTACATTGAAATGCAGCAAACATAGGTTGACTACTACTAGTGTTGTAGTTCAGTGGCAACAGGAAGGAACACCATACAACAAAACTAACATAGGAGGTTTATTGGAGGGGAGGGGAGAGAAGGGGGCACAGAGGACTGCCTCTGGGAGAAGGCGGAGAGAAGGGATTGGGGAAACAGGCCGAGCTTGCTTTTAAATGGGGTGTAGTGCATGTGCACAGGGACTGTATAGCGATGTAGCAGCCATAGTTGATGATGTATTTCGTAGGACTCTGAGCAGGCAAGCTTAGCCGCCTGAGTACTGAGGAGTGCATGTGCACAGGTGGCTGTAGCTAAGGCCCCTGAGCAGGCCAACATAATGACTGAATGCTAACAGGTGAGGCAGGAATGAGGATGCCCAGTTCTCGAGACTGCTCCTTTTGACCAGGGGGCCTTTGTCATCTGTGAGGGACCTGAGAAAGCTGGGGTGCTGAGGCATCCTGGGATAGCTGGTTTTTCACTGCTGTGCAGGCTCTTTGGATTCCTCTGGTGCTTCTTGGACCTGGCAAGATGCTGTTTGAAGTGGATCTATGTCATCTCTCTGGAGCATAGAAGAATGTTTTTTTTGAGTTTGAAAATAAAGATAAGTTTTAGACAGTTAGCATTCCCACTGTTTATAATCTGTATTGAAATTTACATTGTAGAAATTGGCATTGTAGAAATGGCAGTATACTCATGCCTTTGAGTCATTAGAAAGCAACCAAAGGGAACGAAAAATCCTGAGCTTGTGGCTGGCATAATATAGTGGATAATACTCTGTCAGAGCTAGATTAATAGCTTATCAGAATTCCATCAATTAATGTTAAGGCTATGAACTTTTGGAATCTTAATGTAACAGTAGCAGAGCGTGAGAGAGAAGCCTGGAATATGTTTCATTTTTTTTTTAACATCTCAAATCTCTTTTTCCTTTTCACCACTTAAGTTTTCCTGTCTTCACATAAGCAAATCTTAAAGCACCTGGTCCTTTCCCATCATCACAGCATCACCACCTTGACACCTTTCTGTTCAGTTTACCAGGATACACAGGTGGTCGATTACTGAGGGCAGTCAATAGCAATAAACTACATTGAAATCTGTTCTGTGTGTCCCTTTCTGAGTCTGAGGGGTGTGGATATCTCTGTGGTGTTGTTGTTTCTTACCACCCAGGCACGTTTGGTAGTCTTCATGCCTCCAGCTCTGTGGTTAACGGTTGACAGTCCTGTAACAACAGCTAATTAGTTGTTTGATTAGAGATTTTTGAATGTGTCATTGGAGATGAAGCAGAGTGTGATTAGTAGAGATGGGAGAAATAGGAGAGGTGTCAGGAAAGAAAGCATCCACTTCCATGTGGGGTTCTCTATCCAGTGGAGTTGAGGAGGGGAGCCAGCTGCTAGGTGAGGCCTCATGCTTCTGGAATTGGGTACAAGATAGTTGATCTCAGTGTCCTCTGAAACTTAAGGGAGCGAGGTCCTGTTGGAGTTGATGACTATGAAGAAAAATTATCTTAGGTGAGTAATTTAAGAGCTTGAAGTGGAATAAATGAATCCAATGAGGGAGGCCCTCAATCTTAGTGGCTATAGGGGTTACAAGAATTCCCTTGAAGAGGCCCTACCATTTAGGGGAAAGGTGTGAGGGACCATGGTCTGGAGGAGAGAGAAGGACCTGATCCCCGATGATCAGTGAAGTTCCATAAGAGAGAGTGGAGATGACAGAGTAAGGGTTTGAGTAGGTGGTCACGGAGAGGGAGGGTTTGGGTGAGAGGCTGGGAGTTAAAACCAGCCGCCCATACATGAGCACAAATGGCGAGATGGAAAGGGGTTGTTTGGGGAGAGCCTGGAGCCTGAAAAGAGCCAGAGCAAGACCTTTACTCAGTCGAGACGAAGATCCTGTGACATTTTAACAAGGGTGTTTTTGTTGTTGTTGTTGTTGTTTCGGTTTTTTTCAAGACAGGGTTTCTCTGTGTAGTTTTGGTGCCTGTCCTTGGATCTTGCTCTGTAGATCAGGCTGGCCTCGAGCTCACAGAGATCCACCTGGCTCTGCCCTCCCGAGTGCTGGGATCAAAGGTGTGCACCACCACTGCACGGCTAACAAGAGTGTTTTTTAAGGAGTGGTTAGTTCATTCTCTTTCCTGAGGACTGGGGGTGATATGGAATATGAAGATGTCAAGGAATGCTGATGACTTTAAATAAGGTTTGGGAAATCTGGGAGGTGAATTTAGGACCATGTCTGACTGGAGGGAGGTGGGGATTCCAAATCAGGGAAAGATCTCCCAGAGAAGGTCAGAGACTGTCTGTGCCCTTTTGTTAGTGGTTGGGAATGCCTCTACCCAGCCTGAGAATGTACCCACTAGCACCAGGAGGTACTTAACTCATCTAATTGTGGGCATGTGACCAGTCAGTCCCTGGAAAGGAGCCTCTGGCCTGGAAGGTAGGAAGGGGGGGGGCTGCAGCATCTGCTGTTGGGGGTCTAACATTTAATAGATTTTACAAGAGGCAGTGGTAGTTCTTAAGAAATGCAAGTCCTCAGGGTGGGCTACAGGTGGGCCTTGACAAAGTGAGACAGAGCTTAGCTATTAGGATGAAGAGCTGGTGTAGATAGAGTGTCAGGGGGTAACAGTGGGTGTTGATGTAACCAACCGTCTTATTAAATAAGAAACACAGAGCCGATTCAGAGAAGAAAGCCAAGAGGTCAGAACTAAGAGCCTTACCCTTCCTGCTTCAGCTATCCTGCTTCAGCCAAGAGAGCTCTCCGAAAAAGAGGCCTACTTCCTGTGTGTACGTCTTTAAATACTCTAGATGTTCTGCCTTCTCATTGGTTGTAAACTAAACACGTGACTGCCTTGTCATTGCCTGTATGTACCGCCCTCCAGGTCCTTAAAGGCGTGCACCACCACTGCCACGCACTTGCTATGGCTCTATAACTCTGACCCCCAGGCAACTTTATTTATTAACATACAATTAAAATCACATTTCAGTACAAGTAAAATACCACCACATTTCCCCTTTTCTATTTTAATAAAAAGAAAAAAAAAGAAAAAGGTTATAACTAACAAAAGAAAAACTATATACAAAAGTACAATAACTATATACAATATATACAAATAATAAATGTCTAAACAATGTCTAGTCCATTTGTATTTGACAAATTCAGAGATGATAATTTCATTATCCTATTTTGTTAAGTCCAAAATGTATCTAATTCACTTTCTATCCTAATTAATCTTCAACTAACTAACCTTCAACTATAACTAACTAATCTTCAACTCCCTCAGAGACCCAAGAAGGAAATAATATTAGCTAACAAAAATAAAAACAGAAAGTGCATGCAAGCAACTTCCAAAAAATTTGTGAGTTGACAGAAACAGCCAACTGCCTGGACAGTCACCTGAGGTTTCTCCGCAATGCTGGGGCATCATCTTCAGCCTATATAGGCTTAGCATATCTGACAGACTCATTTGTGAAGTAGGATGTACACAAGGTCAACAGTTCAACCTCACATTGGGTGAGAGCAGTCCATGCACCAGAAACACCTGAATTCCACTAATGTCATGTCATGATTCAGGATTTTAAATTCTGGAAAATGTTGATGGTTTTTTTAGTTCAGCTCTCCATTCTTCTTGGCTGTGTACATATGGCTTCATCTCAGCATCCCGTTCTTCTCCACATCTCTCTATCAAATGCCAGTCTACTATTGAGAGGCGTGAGCTTAGTTACTCTTCAAGAATAACTGTTTCAGCTGCTGTTCCATAGCACATCAGAAGCCATCGGCCCACTGCCTGTTCAGCTGCCTTCGAAGAAAAGGGCACTGTACCTTTTCCGAGTTGCGAAGGCCACGTCAGGGATGGTGCCATATTGTCCTGGCCTCAGAAGATGCCTTTTGATAAAGCCATAACCACGCTTGTTTAGGCAAGAATCAGTAGTCCTTTGTTTCATGTCCTGTCTGTCCATTTTGTCATCAGTTGATTTGAGGATACTTTGTTGTCCAGTGGCTAACTTTTGCCACAATGAAAGCTAACTCCATACGCAGTTTCTTCAATGCCCATATTTTCTCTGAAGTAGATTGGTACTGCCAGGAGCCGACATGTCTCATAGTCATAACAAAAAAGAAAAATTTTCTAAGTTATTAAAACATTTTAAATGCCATATTCTGTAGATCTCTGAAGGGTTTGAAGATGACCTATCTAAAATATATCTGCTCAATTTTTAAAACATATCTAATATGACTACAAGTTCTATTGTAATGTTTAACTACTAACTATCATTTCTTTATAGCCTAATGGTAATAATAATATTCAAGGATCAGAAAATTGCATTGTTAAATGAACGATATAAGTACAATTAGAAATATACATATAGCATTTTCTAACAATATCAATTTCAATATATATAATTTGTATACAATATAAAACAATCCAATCCAATGTAAAGTATTTAAAACTAGTAATTGTCTTTTTCTTCTTCTTTCTTTCTCTCTTTTTTTTTTTAAATAAGAACCTTAAATCTAATCTGCTTAGTCTTTTTCCTAACCCTTGACAACAACTTGTAACCAACCCCCCTAAACAATGAAAATTATCCCAGACCCAAAACCCATTAAAAAGACCAAAAAACCACCCACCCCACACCACCTCTTTGGGAATGTGGGCGTCGTATTCTTGAAATTGCTTCCTGCTGGGTATGGGCGAAGTTATCTTTATCCTGAAAGAAAAATTTTAGGTTAATTGTCAAATTCTAGGAAAGGTAACTATATCCTTCATTATCCATTCTGTGTATAATGCCAAAGTTCAGGTTTTATCTCAAGTCCTTATTCAAGTAGTCTTTGAGACTGGATCATCTCAGCTAGTCATCTCAAAATTGCTCTGAGCACCTTGTAGTTCAAAGCTGATCTGTAGGTGATGTTTGTCAGCTTAGTGATGTTATTATTGTCCACGTGGAATTGTTGTTGTTGTGGGGCCCCAACTTCTTCCTGGAGACTTCAGTTGGTGTTAGGCCTGGCCGTGAATTCCTGCAGAAAACTGATAAGAGACTCGAACACAAAGACATATATATGCAGCTAATTGAAGCCTTTTTTTTTAGAATTAATCAGTACTCTATATGACCATTCATATCTTAGCAAAGTTTAAAATGTGTATATATATATATATATATATATATATATATATATATATTAATCTTGTAAGTTTTGATATAAAATTTATACTTTAAGAAAAGTTTAAAGAATCAGAATAGAATCAAAGAGTTGAGATTAGTAATAGAATAGTCCCTTAATTAATCTGGCTTTTCTCCTGTCTCATAGCAGAAGATGGCTCTTTTATTCTGGCATGATACAGGGAGTTTGCATTTTCCTTTTAACAACATGCTTGAGTTTAAAGAAGGAGAGAGCCATTCTCCAACTCCAAAGTCAGCTTTAAATTTTAATTGGACTGGGACTATTAGAAGACCAATAGTGTTAAATCTTTAGAGAAAAGCAGAAACAAACATTTAGGAAGACATAAAATTTTTTAGATAATATATACCCATACGCCATTTCACTCTGCTTCCTGGGATAGATGATTTGTCCCTTTCCTTCAGTTGTCTTATTTGTCCAGTGTTCTTCAGATTCCTTAACCTTCATTCTCCTAAAAGACAAAAACAAAAACCTTTCCCCAAGACTAATTTTGGGGATGTTCCTTTTTGGCAAGTTATTATCTGATTAAATGAAAAGACATGTGTTACTGGTATAAGTTAGTTTAAATTGGATGTTCATGTTGGTTGATGAGCTATCACCTCCTCTAATTAAGAGGTTTCTCTTGTTCAAATCGAACCTTTATCAATTTTGATGGTACCCACAACTTATCTTCTCCTGTAGAAACAAAAGCAAAACCTCGTCCCCAATGTAACACATACCCTGGTTTCCATTCTGAGGTCAGCACATCCTTAAAATATATAGGCTGATTTAATTCTGTAGTTTTTTCTATTATCCAATGTCTCTCTGCAGCTGTTGTTCCTTTCTCATTGGCATTAAGAAAATTCAAAGTTAATAGAGCATTATGCAGTCTATTTCTGGGGGTTTTTGTTGCCCCTTTCTGTTTATTTAGCATATCCTTTAGAGTTCTGTTTGATCTTTCTATAACTGCTTGACCTGTAGGATTATGTGGTATGCCTGTAATATGCTTTATATTGTAATAAGCAAAAAACTGTTTCATTTTAACAGAGACATATGACGGAGCATTATCAGTTTTGATATGTGCAGGTATACCCATGATGGCCATAACTTCTAGCAAATGAGTGATTACAGAATCAGCTTTTTCAGAACTCAAAGCAGTTGCCCACTGAAATCCTGAATAAGTATCGATAGTGTGGTGTACATATTTCAGTTTTCCAAATTCTGCAAAGTGAAACACGTCCATCTGCCAGATTTCATTCCTTTGAGTACCCTTTGGGTTACATCCTGCTGGTAATGGTGTTTGATTGTAGAAGGAACAAGTAGGACATTTCTTTACTATTTCTTTGGCTTGTTGCCAGGTTATGGAAAAATCCTTTTTTAAACCTTTACTATTGACATGATGTTTTTTATGACATTCTGAGGCCTCCAGCACATTTCCTATTAATAACTTATCAATCTCATCATTGCCTTGTGCTAGAGGGCCTGGCAGACCAGTATGGGATCGAATGTGAGTTATATATAAAGGATGACTCCTTTTCCTGATTGTATCTTGTAATTGAATAAATAATGAAGTTAATTCTGAAGCATCAGGGATAAATTCTGCAGTCTCAATATGTAATACTACTCTTTCAGCATACTGAGAGTCAGTTACTACATTGAGAGGTTCTGAAAAATCCATTAATACCAACAGAATAGCATATAATTCTGATTTTTGAACTGAATTATAAGGACTTTGAACCACTTTACTTAAATTTTCTGATTTGTAACCTGCCTTTCCTTGTTTGTTGGCATCTGTATAAAATGTACGAACTCCAGATATGGGCTTTACCCGTACAATTCGAGGCAAGATCCAATCAGCTCTCTTTATAAGATCAATTCTATCGCTTTTGGGATATTTGCTGTTAATTTCTCCCAAAAAATTACTGCAAGCTCTTTGCCAAGGTTCACTTTCTGTCCATAATTTTTCAATGTCCTCCTTAGTTAAAGGTACGACAATTTCTGCTGGGTCTATTCCTGCTAATTGACGAAGTCTCAATTTTCCTTTCCAAATCAAGTCAGAGATTTTTTCCACATAAGTTTTTAATTTTTTGTTTGGTTTATTTGGTAAAAATATCCACTCTAATATGATATCTTCCCTCTGCATTAATATTCCTGTAGGAGAATGCCTAGAAGGTAAAATAACCAAAATGCAATCCAGCTTTGGATCAATACGATCGATATGCCCTTCATGTACTTTCTTTTCTACCAAGGCCAATTCTTTCTCAGCTTCAGGTGATAACTCTCTTGGACTATTTAGGTCCTTGTCACCTTCTAAGGTTTTGAACAAATTATGCAGTTCATCATTTTTTACCCCAACAATAGTTCGTAGATGAGAAATATTTCCAAATAATCTTTGAAAGTCATTAAGAGTCTGTAGTCTATCTCTCCTAATTTGCACCTTTTGGGGTCTAATTTTTTGTAGCTCTATTTTATATCCTAAATAATTAATAGAATCTCCTCTTTGTATCTTTTCAGGAGCAATTTGTAATCCCCAGCAAGGCAAAATTTTCTTTACGTCTTCAAATATTCTTTCTAAAGTATCTGCATTTGAGTCAGCTAGTAAAATATCATCCATATAATGATAAATTATAGATTTAGGAAATTTTTTACGTATCACTTCCAATGGCTGTTGTACAAAATATTGGCACAGAGTTGGGCTATTCAACATTCCCTGTGGGAGGACCCTCCATTGAAATCTTTTAACCGGTTGAGAATTATTATAAGTAGGCACTGTGAAAGCAAATCTTTCTCTGTCTTTTTCTTGTAACGGTATTGAAAAGAAACAGTCTTTTAAATCAATAACTATGAGAGGCCATCCTTTTGGTAACAGAGTAGGCAGAGGAATTCCAGACTGTAGAGAGCCCATTGGCTGAATTACTTTGTTAATTGCTCTAAGGTCTGTTACCATTCTCCATTTACCAGATTTCTTTTTAATAACAAATACAGGAGAATTCCAAGGGCTGGTTGATTCCTCAATATGCTGAGCATTTAACTGTTCTTCTACCAGCTCTTCTAAAGCCTGGAGTTTCTCTGTTGTTAAAGGCCATTGCTGGACCCATACAGGCTTGTCTGTTAACCATTTTAAAGGTAGAGCTGTTGGTGTCTTTGGAAGATCATCAGTTGTTGTGCCCTGTTCTTGTATAATATGGATGGCTGGTGACCACTCAGAATAATGCCTTCTAATATTTCTCTCAGAAACATGTGCTAATTTATGATTTGTTTCTGAGATTGGAGGGATGTTAATCTGAGTATTCCATTGTTGCAACAAGTCTCGACCCCACAAGTTCATAGCTATGTTAGCTACATATGGTTTCAATTTTCCTCTCTGTCCTTCTGGACCTATACACTCGAGCCATCTTGCACTCTGTTTCACCTGAGATAATGTCCCAATTCCTAACAGTTGAACATTTACCTCCTGAAGAGGCCAAGTTGGATGCCAAAATTCTGGTGCAATTATGGTAATGTCCGCACCTGTGTCTACCAGACCAGACAACAAAACACCATTTATTTTTATCGATAATTTTGGTCTTTGTTCATTAATAAAAGTTTGCCAAAAAATTTTCTTTATATTTGCTCCTGAATTTTCTATTCTGTCTGTTTCATCATCCTGACCAGCATGACTTATTCCAATAGATATTTGGTTATTTAATTGCTCTGGGTAGGGGTTTCCTCTACGACTGCAGGAAAGGTTTGAACTGGATTTGCTATTGGGGCCTGCATGAGGCCCCTCTGGGAGTTTCCCGAAGACTGAGGCAGAGGATTACCCTGTCTGTCCCTTGTTGATCTACATTCGTTGGTCCAGTGTTTTCCCTTACCACACCTTCTGCATACTCCAGAAGGAAGGGGCTTTCTGTTGCCATTGTTCCTTGAAGAAACATTGTTTGTAGGAATGACCTGTTTACAGTCCCTTTTCAAATGTCCTTGCTTTCCACATCCAAAACATCTAACATTCCTCAAACCTTTTGAAATTGCTTCTCCTACCCATGTATCATCATGCTCATGAGCTTCAACATTAACTGTATCTCTAATCCAATCTTCCAAAGGTGCAGATCTTGCCTTTAACGGCCTGATTATTGTTTTGCATGCTGCATTCGCATTCTCAAAGGCCAAAGATTCAATTATTATCTTACTAGCTTCTGAATCCGGGACCATTCTCTTTACTGCTGAAGCCAGTCTTTGTAAAAAATCTGTGAAAGATTCTTTTGGGCCTTGTACAACCTTTGTAAATGACTCAGTTTTTTTTCCTGGTTCCTCAACTCTGTCCCATGCATTCAAGGCTGCTGTTCGACATAAAATTAGGGTTTGGACATCATATAAACATTGTGTTTGTGCTGAAGCATATTGACCTTCTCCAATAAGCTGATCCTGGCAGACTTGTATTCCTTTATCCCTCCACTGCTTTTCTATGTTTTTAGCTTCGTCCTTGAACCAAGTTAGCCACTGAAGCCTTTGACTGGGTTCAAGAACACCTTGTGCCAGCTCCCGCCAGTCCTGTGGTACAATCCTATTATATGTTGACCAAGAGTTTAACATTTGCTTTACATATGGGGAATGCATACCATAAGATACTATTGCCTCCTTAAACCTTCGTAAATCTATCATATCAATTGGAGCCCAAATATTTTGTGTAGACTGCTGTACGGTTACTGGACAAACTAAGGGTGACTGTGTGAAAACAGGCTTTCTTTCTGTAACCCTATGATCCAATCTTGAAGCAGCTTCACTGTTAGTTTCTTCTGTCTGAGTTTTTACAGGTTTAATAGGTTTTTCTAAAGCTGTCATCCTGGCACTTAAATTGACTATCTTTTTAAATAGTAAAATGAGGATAAACATAGTAATAAAATGCATAATTCGATCAACAGTAATCTTCTCATATAGCTGTTCCATTGTCAGACTGTCTAAAATTGCAAACAAATTTTCTTCCAATGTACACAGAAGACCCATTTTTTTTTAATGTGGAAAAAATTTTTTTCTTTTAAATAGTTTTCTTTAAAATATCTGATATGTTAAGTGACTTACCAAGTCCTTGTAGAACAGTACCAATCCGAGGGAATTTCAAACAGCCACCTAGTGTCCGAGGTGCGAGTCCAGAGAGAGAGAGAGAGAGAGAGAGAGAGAGAGAGAGAGAGAGAGAGAGAGCGAGCAAGCGTAGCCACAAGTTCTGCCTAAGAGCTTGAATCCAGCCACGTGTTCCTGCTTGAGCCTAGTCAAGCCTTGGCTCTGGCTACCTTAAGCTCCAACCACGTGCGTTGGTTGTACAGGCAGGGGCCCTGTTCGGCAGGGCAGGCCTGAGTTGTTTGTAACACTGGCTTTAAGCAAGTAGCTCAAGGTTGGTCCGGCCTGAGGCCAAGCCGACCTGGGCCCGGGCTAGGGAGCCGGCCGCCCTGGCGGGAACCCGGACCTGCCGCCAAGCCAAGTTAAGCGATTTTAATGGATTCTTGTCACGTTGGGCGCCAAATGTTGATGTAACCAACCGTCTTATTAAATAAGAAACACAGAGCCGATTCAGAGAAGAAAGCCAAGAGGTCAGAACTAAGAGCCTTACCCTTCCTGCTTCAGCTATCCTGCTTCAGCCAAGAGAGCTCTCCGAAAAAGAGGCCTACTTCCTGTGTGTACGTCTTTAAATACTCTAGATGTTCTGCCTTCTCATTGGTTGTAAACTAAACACGTGACTGCCTTGTCATTGCCTGTATGTACCGCCCTCCAGGTCCTTAAAGGCGTGCGCCACCACTGCCACGCACTTGCTATGGCTCTATAACTCTGACCCCCAGGCAACTTTATTTATTAACATACAATTAAAATCACATTTCAGTACAAGTAAAATACCACCACAAGTGGGGATGTGGGTTGTAGTGCAAGGATTCCCTGCGGTAGGTGAGGTGAGTCTGGGCCTAGCTACCTCGTCAGCTCAGTTATTTCCTTTAGAGATAACAGAGTTGTCAGGCTGGTGAGACCAGCAGTGAATAATCCCTGTAGCTGTGGGGAGATGGGAGGCTTTTATAATGGCCATAATTTGACCTGAGTTGGTTATGGACCCTCATTTTGTTGTAAGTAGTCTATGCTCCTTCCAGATGGCAGTGTGGGACAGGAGGATATGAAAAGCATATTTGGAGTCTGTGTAAATGTTCAGGGATTGTTCTTGTGCCAATTGGAAGGCACGGGTGAGTGCTATTAGTTCAGTCTCTTGGTTAGCGGTATGGAAAGGGAGTGTCTGTGCCTCAACCACCTTAGTATCTGACACTGTGGCATAGCCTGCTTTTTGGGTCTTCTCATGTAAAAAAGATCTGCCATCTGTGTACCAGGTATAGAGGGCCTGAGGCAATGTGCCCACCTGTATGTGTGAGGGATGGGGCAGTGGTTCCTCTAGGGTTTCAGTGCAGGAATGAGATGGGGAGTCGTCAGTATTTGGTTGAGGAAGAAGATTTGAGATACTGAGGGGCGAAGATTGGAAGGTAAGTGTAGCATCTTCTACTAGTACCACCTGGAGAGAAAGAACCCGGGAAGGAGGTACAGTTTCTAAGCCTTTACAAGTTAGGAGATATGGGAAAGGTTGTGAGAGAAGATAGTGGTGGGTGAGGTAAGGTTTAGTTTTTTTTTTTTTTTTTTTTTTGATTCACGAATGAGGAGTTCAGCAGCTGCTAAAGTGCGTGTGCAGAGTGCCCATCCCTGGGTGGTGAGCTCTAGTTTCTTTGACACGTATTCTGTGGGTGCAAAGGAAGGTCCCAATTGGTGGCCTAGGACCCCAAAGGCATATCCCTTTTTCTGTTACATAGAGGAGGAAGGGACTAGTTCGGTCTGGGAGATGAAGTCCTGGGGCCTAAAGGAGAGCCTGTTAGAGTTTCTGAAAGGACTTAGTAATGGGAGTGAGAAGTTTCATGTGAGGGGCCAAGGGCTGCCTCATATAAGAGGTGGGCAAGGAGGGAAAAAGAGGGTATCTAGGAACGGAAGAAGCCAGCTATTCCTAGGAACGATAAAATCTCCTCTTTAGTAGAGGGGACTGCAAGAGACTGGATTAAGTTTTTTATGTCCACAGTAATGGCTTTGTGGGTTGGGGAGATGGTTAGTCCCAAGTAGGTGACCCAAGGAGTGGGCAGTTCAAACTTGGAAGGTGAGACTCCATAACCCTGACTGGACAAGAAATTTAGAAGAGCAGAGGTGTTAGTTTGGCTAATTTGTAGGGATGGGCTGCAGAGGAGAAGGTCATCTACATCCTGTATGGGTTTAGATTTGGGGAGAGATAGAGAGCCAGGGTGTGGCCAAACAGGTGTGGGCTGTCCTGGAACCCCTGGTGTAGGACAGTCCAAGTGAGCTTGGTAGAGAGGTGGGTGTCAGAGTCAGTCCAGGTGAAAGCAAAGATATTATTAAATTGAGTGCTGAGAGGGATAGAGAACAAAACATTCTTGAGATCCAGAACTGAGAAATGGGAGGTTCCTGAGGGTATAGTGGAAAGAGTGTGTAAGGGTTAAGCACAACAGGGTAGAGTGGGACCACTGAGGAATTAGTGAGCTGGAGGTCTTAAATCAGGCAGTAGGTCCCATTGAGCTTTTTAACTGCAAGTATAGCGGCGTTAAAAGGAGAAGCTGTGGGATGAATTAGTTTTTTTCTTAGGAGGTCAGAGATGATACATTTAAGTCCCATAAAGCTCAGGAGTAAGAGTGGGTACTGGGCTTGGGTAATGTACTGGGTAGGGTCCTGTAATTGGACAGTGATGGAGGAATGGTATCTACCTAGCAGGATGTTGGGTGTCCCAGACTTGGGAGTCCACCTGAGAGACTGGCAGAGGAAACGACGTGTTGGACCCAGTAGGGTGGGTGGCTAGGAGGAGGAGCATGGCTGCTGGCGAGTCTGGGGTCAGGTGAATGGGGGGTAGCAAAAGAAATAGAGGCTCCCACTTTGGCTGAAAGATCCCTTTCCAGTAAAGGGACGGTACAAGTTGGCACCATTACAAAGGAATGAGTGAGAGGAATACCCCTGAAAATGCAATTGAGTGGTGGGGTTTGGTGAGGTGGGTAAGGCTGCCCCCTACCCAATAATAGGGGAATGAGAAGGAGAGATGAGTCGCCAAAACTCCCTCAGGATTGAGTAAGTGGCCCCAGTGTCCAGGAGGAAGGAGATGGACTGCTGTGATACCGTGATGACTACCCGGGGCTCCCTGTCAGAGATGACAGTGGTCAGGTCAAGGGAGCCCAGGTCCCTTCAGTTGTCCATAGCCAAGCCTAAAAGGTTGGCCGGAGGGTGGTCTGCGTCTGATGTCCCCATACCACGAGGGGTGCAGGGGCAGTCAACAGCCCAGTGTCCCTTCTGGTGGCACCTTGGACACATCCTGGGTGGTCTGTGGGGATTAGAGCAGGCCTGGGCCTAATGACCCTCTTGAGCACATTTGAAGCAGGGACCCAGTGGTGCTCGAGCCCTAGGGGGCAAGGGAGCCTGGGCAGTCACCGAAGCTGGTTGGATGACCTTGAACAGCATTTACATTTCTGTTTACTGGCTTTTTCATCTCTCCCGTGCTGCACCTTAAAGGCCAGTGCTAAGACTTCTGCTCGTGGGGTTAGGGGTCCTCTCTGCAGACGCTTAAGCTTGTCCCTAATGTCGAAATAGGTCATAAGGAGTTGTCTGTCCTCTGGGTTTTTTAGGTCTATTAGTATACTGTAAGAAGGCCTTTGTGAGATGTTCTAGGAACTGAGATGGGTTTTCCTGTTTGTCCTGGATGATTTCTTGGAGTTTTTCATAGAGCAGCCTAATGGAGACCAGCCAGGAGTCAGGTTGTAAACTGATCACTAGCTAGAATGCCCCCTGGGTATTATAATCCCATTGGGGGTCCTGGTTGGGGACTGCCTCAGTCCTGGTCACGTGTGCTGCTTTAGTTTGGTATATTTCGTCTGCATTTGCTCTAGCCTGCTCCCAAACTCACTTGCATTCCTCAGGAAGTAGGTTGTTAGCTATAATCATAAAGATGTCATGGAAGGTAAGGCTATACAGTTGTAATATATATTGGAATTCTTTAATGAAAGAGGTAGTTGACATGTAAGACCCCAGTTTCTTCTCTATTTGAGAGAGTTCACTTAATGAGAAGGGGACATGTACCTTTACCAGTCCATCCACTCCAGCATCTTCTCACAAAGGGAGAATTGAAGCTGGATAGGGCTGGGTAGAGAGGGATGAATGGGGTCCCATAGTGGAGAGAGATCCACTAACAGGGAGTGAAAGTGGGTGCCAGAGTTGGACAGTTAGCGCAGCCCGTTACAGGAGAGGAGGAGGGGGTTAGGGGAGCTGAAGAGGAGCAGTTGTATGTTGAGGTAGAAAGAGTGGGAGTTTGTTAGCAAGGTCCAGAGTAGTGGAGGGTTCCTTTAGTTCGGACTGCATAGCTAGGAGGAAGTGAGAGGGAGAAGAGGAAGAAAAGGAAGGTTTGCAGCTAAGGTAAGAGCAGTTAGTACTAGGGTACCTTCTTCCATTTACCCAACCTCTGGCAGAAGTTGCAAAGGTCCTGTATAGTACTAGGATCTAGGCTTCCAGTAGGTGGCCATTTTGATTGGTTATCTAAGGGGTATTTGGACAGAAACTGACTGCAAAGGTGGATAAGTTTAGAAGCCCTTAAGACATGTGCTAAATGTAGAGGTTTGAGGGTTTCTAAAAGACATCCCATTGGGGAGGTTGGGCTTATGGTGTTAGGCACAGTTCCCATGAGGGAGGCAGAAAAAACAAGATCCAAGGGGCTGAAATTTCCAGTGTCTCAAAACTACAGGGAGGATTAGGTTGAGAAAGCACAAGCTGCCCCGTGTGCAGTCATGCAGGAGCAGGGGCTGGGGGACTCTGAACACAGAGAGACACATGGTTGTTTGGTACTAGGGCTTGCCAGTGGGCCAAGAGTTGAGGAACAACAGTGGAGAGATGAATCCTCACTCATGGGAAATGGCCAGGGATGATTGTTGGTGAAGTGGATCAGCTGTGACCTTGAAGGCTGTGGTGGGGGTTCTCCTGCCTCCAGGTACACCAGAGGGGTGATGGACACTCAACAGTCACTCCCACAGGTCCAGGGAAGTAAGTGTTAACAATGACTGGGAGAAGGATAACTCACCAATCTTATAGGTGTTGTATAGAGAGTCCCAGCGATTGGCTAATTGGAAAGGACCGGGTTCCAGGGTTCTGGCATGCCTCAAACTGCTGGTGGGCACAAGGAACCACCAGGAGGGCCTACTGAGTCATGCAGCATCAATGTTGCAGTTTAGCATCAGCAGTGAGTTACACAATGCAGTAAAACTCACATTGTTTTATTGGAGGGGAGGGGAGAGAAGGGAGCACAAAGGCCTGCCTCTCAGAGAAGTGTCAGAGAGAAGGGAGTGGGAAAGGGGTGGAGCTTGCTTTGAAACAGGGTGTAGTACATGTGCACAGGGACTGTGTAGCAACATAGTGGCCTTAGTTGATGATGTATTTAGCAGGACCTGAGCAGGCAAGCTTAACTGCCTGAGTTCTGATAAGTGTGCATGAACAGGGAGTGCTCTTAGTGGCTGCAGCTGAGGAACCTGGGGACAGGCCAGGTAATGCCTGAATATTAACAACTGGTACTACAACTACTTTGTCTTCATCTTCGTTTTCCTGGTCTCCTCTTCCTCCTCCTTTTCCCCCCTCTCCCTCCCGCTCCTCCTCTTCATCTTCTTCCTCCTGCTTCTTTTTTGGTTTTGTTCTTTTCATTTTTGTTTGAGTCAAGGTCTCATTATTATTGCCCTTGGCTGCTAGCCTCTGAGATCTGCCTGCCTTGCCTCCACAGTGCTGGGATTGAAGGCTTATGTCACTAGGTCCCAGCAGGTTAAGACTTACTAATGGCCAAAGAAGGGATATGTATTAAGCAAGTATGATGAACAGTATTGTCAGTATAGATATGTTTCTTGTAAAATAGTCTTAATTTTTCTTTATGCTTGAAGTTATTCATAATTAAAAAAATAGAACTAAATGGAAACTTATTTGGTTATTTACTTTTTTGCCACAGGATATCTAGAAAAATAGGAAAAGTAGACATATTTTTCTGATTCTAAAGTTCTGGGTATAGCTTTTAATAAGAGATGTTATTTGTAAAAATGAACTCTGAACCCAATTTGCTCTGCTACAATGATAGGGCCATGTGTTTGGTAGGGGACAGACCTCTGAGGAGTCAGGTTGTACCAAATGGGAAGCTCCTTCAAGACACTGCCTGTTTTTCCCACCACTGTGTTTCTGACCACTAGAATAGTGTCTGCTTCATATTTGTGCCTAATATATATTGAATTACTATGGGCTGAATGGATATAGGGGCATAGAGGAATAGTGGAGGTCAGAGGAATATTGTGAAAGACTCACATGTGCAGGTAACTTAGCCAAAGTCAGTTTTTTGGTGGGTTTTTTTTTTTTTTTTTTTTTTTTTTTGCGGTTGCTGGCATGTAAGTTGAATTTAAATACTACTTCAGACAAGGAGTTAAGATAATAGAATATATGAAGAAGTGCAAAAATTTAAAACTTAAAAAAGAACTACTAGTCAATAAATGGGTCAGTAAACTGGACAGTTTTCAAAAGAAGAAATATAAATGGACAATAAATATTTTTTAAAGTGTTCAACACCCTAAACCATCATAGAAATGCAAATTAAAAGAACTTTTAGATTACACCTCATCCCAATCAGAAAATAAATGTAATCTTGGCACCCGTGAAAGAGAGGCAGGAGGACCAAGAGTTCATAGGCCTTTCTCAACTGCATAGTGAATTCAAGCCCAGCCTGTGCTGCCTGAGAAACTCTCAGAAGGAATAAAAAAGAGGATAGGGGTAGGGGGACCCCTGGGTTTGCTTCCTGGCCAGTCTAGCCAGTCATTGAGCTCCAAGCTTAGAGAGAGACCCTGTTTCAAAAATCGAGGTAGAGAAGAAAATAAGGAAGTGTGTGATTGTTTGACTAAGAATGGCCTTTTTGGTGTATGCCCATGAGTGATATAGCTAAATCTTAAGGTAGATCAATTCCCAATTTTCTGAGGAACCTGCGAGTTTCTGCATCAGGCTCTCTACATACATATTGTTCTTTAGCTTGGGGTTTTTGTTGGGACTTCTAACAATGGGAGTGGCAGTATCTCTGACTCTTTTGCCAGATCATGGTACCTATTTCCTCCTCCTGGGTTGCCTTGTCCAGCCTTGATATGAGGATATATGCCTAGTCTTACTGCATCTTGTTATGCCAAGTTCTTTTGATGTCACTGGGAGGCCTGCTCTTTCCTGAAGGGAAATGGAGGAGCAGTGGATCTGAAGGAAAGGGAACAGGGGTAGGTTGGGAGGAGGGGAGGAAGGGGAGACTGGGATTGGGATGTATTATATGAGAAAAGAATAAATAAATAAATAAATAAATACATACATACATAAATAAATACATAAATAAATACATAAATAAATAAGCTAAAACCAGAAGCTCAAGCTGGGGAGGGGGGAGGATAGCCCCACAGGCTCATATATTTGAATGCTTAGTCATCAGGGAGTGGCACTGCTTGAAAAGGATTTGGAGGTGTGGCTTTTTTGGAATAGGTGTAGTCTTGTTGGAGAAAATGTATCACTAGGGGTAGGCTTTGAAGTTTCAAAAGCCCAAGCCAGGATCAGTCTCTCTCTTTCTGCTACCTATAGATCCAGATGTAGAGCATTCAGCTCCTTCTCCAGCACCATGTCTGCCTGCATGCCACTATTCTCCCTATCATGATGATAATGGACTAAACCTCTAAAACTATAAACAAGCCCAAATTAAATACTTTGTTTTATAAGAGTTGCCTTAGTCATAGTGTTTCTTCACACAAATAGGACACTGACTAAGACAGAAAGACACAAACACATGATCATATGCCCAAGGGACTCTGTATCCTACCACAGAGATATTTACATATCCATGTTCATTCCCAGTCTTTTCACAATAGGAAGAAGGTGAAATTACCCTCATATATTCATTAAAAGGTAAATGGAACTAGGTGTATTGGTACATGCTTTTAATCCCAGTACTCAGGAGACAGAGGTAGGCAGGTGTCTGTGAGTTTAAGACTAGCTTGTTTTATCTCCATAAATAATCTTGAGACCAGCTGGGACAGTCTCCTGTCTCAAACTGGGGGTCAGGGGGTTAAAATGGTGTATATACACAATGGAATTTTATTTGGCCATAAACAAGAATGAAATTATCAAATTTGTGGGAAATTGGATGGAACTAGAAAATATTAAGTGAGGTGGCCTGGGTCCAAAAAGACAAATATCTTATGTTTTCTTGCATATATTGATATTAGCTTCTAAAGGTTAAATATGTGTGAGTGAAAGTCAAGAAACTAGAAAGAAGCCTGTGAGGTGGGAGAAAAGAGGTTTGCGGCATGTGGGGGAAGGGTTGGACAATATAACACATGAGATATGAAAAGGTTTAATTGCTGGGAACAAGTATACTTTAGGAACAACAGGGAGATGGACAGGAAGAGCAGGGAAAGTTGCCTCTGAACTGAGCCTCTGTAAATGTTTTCCTTGTCACTGTTTCCCAAATGTATAATATAATCAAATTAATAATCATTGCTGTAAGGCCACTGGCGCATATTGTGATCACGTTCTCTATGATATATGCCATTTGATTATAGCTGCTTCAATCAAGTGGTTCATTCTTAGAAATGTGTTTGAAAGAGTGCTGGGAAGGGATATGGTAGGCAGTAGTTCTCAACCTTCCTAATGCTGCCACCCTTTAATACAGTTCCTGATGTTGTGGTGACCACAACCATAAAATTATTTCATTGCTACTTCATAACTGTAATTTTGCTGCTATTATGCATCATAACCAAGATATATGATATGAGGATCTCTGATATGTGACCCCCTAAAGGAGTCGTGACCTACAGGTTGAGAACCACTGGGGTAGAGTTACTGTTTTATCTAGAGAAAGCTCTCAGAAAATGTTTGTGCACAGGTGTGCATGCTTTGGAGGCCAGGGGCGTGTCAGGTGTCCTTGATCAGTTTGTATCTTGTTCTTTCGAGGCAGGATTTTTCACTGAATTTGGAGCTTTTTTTTTTTTTTTTTTTTTTTGGTTAGGCTAGTAAGCAACAGTCTCCAGTGGTCCTATCCCCCACCCAACTCTATGGGGTTGCATCTGGTTACTTAGATGAATGCTGACATCTGATCTCAGGTCCTCATGGGTACCAAACACTCATAACCACTGACCCATTTCCCCTAAAATCTCTGATTTTTTTTTAATAAGTAAAATTACTTCATTCCAATTAGCTCACAAATTAAAACACCATACAGCTGGTTTAAGGAAGCTACCCAAACATTTGCCCAGAGCCACACTCTACATCTCAACAAACTTTTATACAGTTAGAAAAGTGATTCTGAAGCAATAGAGCTTCCCTTAGGGTTTTATGCTTTCACTATCAATTGCATGATTATTTCTTATCCATCATGAAAATAAAAATAACTATGGCAGGGTGAAAACTAGAGGGGGGAGTTTTTAACACCTGTTGACGTGTGTGTGTGTGTGTGTGTGTGTGTGTGTGTGTGTGTGTGTGTGTGTGTGTATAAGCTGTCGGTTGGATCTACATATAAGTAAGAACATGTTTTTTTCCCCTTTTTGAGTTTTAAGATTGGAAAATTTCCAGAGTCCATAAAAGTTAACAAACTGCTATGATTCTTCCCTCAATAATAATTTTATTGATTCAGTACCCAAGAATGAATTTAAATAACTGGAATGTAGAAGTCTTACTCACTAGACAGATAGTCTGAGTGCTGGGTTGTAGCTAGAGTTTTCCTGCCTGGCCCACGGTCAGGACAAATCTCTGTCACCCGCCAGTCCCACAGCCGCTCAGACCCGACCAAGTAAACACAGAGACTTATGTTGGTTACAAACTGTATGGCCGTGGCAGGCTTCTTGCTAACTGTTCTTACAGCTTAAATTAATCCATTTCCATAAATCTATACCTTGCCACGTGCCTCATGGCTTACCAGCATCTTTACATGCTGCTTGTCATGGCAGCGGCTGGCAGTGACTCTCCCCGCCCCCCCTTACTGTTCTCTCAATTCTCCTCTCTGTTAGTCCCGCCTATACTTCCTGCCTGGCCACTGGCCAATCAGTGTTTTATTTATTGACCAATCAGAGCAATTTGACATACAGACAATCCCACAGCTGGGTACATGGCCTAACACAAAGGAGTGACTTAATGAAGGTGTCCAGTGAAGGAATGAACATTTTTGACTGTTTCTTCAAGTTCAGAACCAATAGAACAGTAGTAGCCATACTCCTATTTATTATACTTTGAGGTTAGTGATACCTTGCATGACAGATATGTCTGTCCCCCTAAAGGTATGTTGGGGAGGCCATTTGCCCATTTCCATGGAGCAGTAATGAATTTGATTGTAAGGCAGAACAAGGTTGTACATCTCCCATAGGATAGACTTTATGGTATGGCTTCTCCCATTGAGTCTACTAGAACTAGAGAACTGTAGCTGCAAGAATGGTCAGCAGCTCTGGACATACAAAGGCAAAGGAGTAAAAAATATTGCAACACTGATGCCTCATCTGATTATTGTCTTGCATTGAGAAGTACTGCTGTAAAAGATATTTTGGGGACAACTGATATAGTTTGAATTTGAACTGCATATTAGATTATAATATTGTTCCCATCTTGAATGTTTTCATTATACTGTGGCTTTACAAGGGAAAGCCTTGTGCTTTGGAATACATCTAAAAAATTCAGTTAAATTTTACAGTGTCTACAGGTTATTCTCTATAGTTCAACAAATTAGTAATAGTTGTAACTACAATGACCACAACTATATATTATTCATTTGGAGACAGTGACAAAGCCAATATGACAAAAGGCTTGCTATTCATTAATCTAGTAGAAGAATATAAAGGCATTTCTTGAATATTTTCTTCAAATCTACAAGTATTTCAAAATGGTGGCATACAGAGTCTATTTTAGCAAGCTACACATCCTATGTACAGAAAAGAACAAATATAATCTCATAAAACATGGGAGGCAGGGATGTCATATCAAAGCAGATGTTCTTCGTACTTACGTTCATAATCAGGAAAATAGAGAAGTGCAAAGACTTATAGCAACTCAAAATTCAGCCTTTTAAGTTTTGTTTTAATTTACTGATTTTGGCTTTTTGAGGTAGAGTCTCATGTATCCCAGGCTGGATTCAAACTCACTTTGTAGATTTGTCTGGCCTTGAATTTCTAATACTCTTACCTCTATCTCCCAAGTGCTAGGATTTCATACAGGTACCGCCACACTCATCCTTTTTGTTTTTAAAATAAAGACTCTTGACAAAGTCCTACAGAGCTGTGGCAGATGATAGAAAGCTGAGACAATACAGGATGGGACAAGGCCTCCAACTTTAACCCATGTTATGCCACCCTTGGATTGCATAAGCATCCCGTCTTAGGGTTTCTATTGCTGTGAAGAGACTCCATGACCACGGCAGTTCTTATAAAGGAAAACATTTAATTGAGGTGGAGGCTTATAGTTCAAAGGTGGTTAGTTCATTATCTTCTTGGCTGGGAGCATGGCAGCTGGGAGTAGGGCAGTGTTCAGGTAGACATGGTGCTAGAGAAGTAGCTGAGAGTCCTGCGTCTTGACTCTAAAGCAACAGGAAATTGTCTGCCTCACTGAGCATGGCTTGAACATATATGAGACCTCAAAGCCTGCCTCCACAGTGACACACTTCATCAAGACCACACCTATTCCAGCAAGGCCACACTTCCTTTGGGGGCCATTTTCTTTCAAATCAGCATAGATCCCACTCCCTAATCTGCAAAGACAAGGCTCACCTATCCACCTCCCTGTGCACTAGATTCACGCCTTCTCCATGCCAGTTGCAAACAAAACAAAACACCACACAACAAGATGTGATGTATTGTATCAAGACTAGTGATTTTCCTCGGGCAGAAAAATCCTAACTTCAGTCCCCTATGTTTAGCCCACAGTATAACTCTCCTGCCTCAGTGCAATCCATCCCTAAGTTTACTCTTCTAAAGATGTTTAACCTGCATGAGCAAAGTAAGCAGCTTCCTCCCAAGGCTTTTCCTCTCTAGGGGTCGGTTTGGAAAGATCTGTCTAGTTTCTTATCCCCAGGAATCAAACCCTGGTACCTACCTTTATGTTTCCATGAATTCACTTGTGATTAGTGATTATAGTTGGTGATTAGCTTGGAAAGCTGAATTTTAAGAGACAAGTGTCTCAGTCATAGACTGCCCCTCCACACAGTTCTTTCATTCCCTCTTTCCCTTTCACTGCTGCATTTTTACTGATTGTCTGAAACATTGCAGGGTTTTCAGCTGGTAGCCTACCCAGTTCTAGAGCCTTCTCTCCCTGAGCCACTTAGCATCTGCTTCTAGGCTTGACACATTTCTGATGTATATTTAGGAAACAAATTTGGCTGTGTGTCTTGCTTGTTCGAAAATCTTAGATGCTTCTTCCTAATGTTCACCTTTACCTGCTTCTCAGCTTCCATGTGAAGATTTCCCTTCAACTTGTTTAAATACTGTCTTAGTTAGGGTTTACTGTTGCTGTGAAGAGACACCAACTCTTATGAAGGAAAACATTTAATTGAGGGTGGCTCGCTTATAGTTTCAGTGGTTCCATCCATTATGGTCATGAAGGGAGCATGGCAGTGTGCAGGCAGACATGGTGCTAGAGCTGAGAGTGCTACATCTTGCAGGCAACTTGCTGCCATACTGAGTGAAGCTTATATTTTGTGGCTTTAGTTTTAGTAGGTCACATGTGTTTAGAAACTCACCCATTCCTTCTAGGTTTTCTAGCTTTTTGGAGAATAAGTTTTCAAAGTATTCTCTAGTTATGTTCTAGATTGTATTGGAGTCTATTTTAACAGTACTCCTCTTGTCTCTAATTTTCTTAATTTGTTTCTTTACCCCTTGCTGGTTTGACTAAGGGTTTGTCAATCTCACTGGCTTTTTCAAATAACAAACTCTTTGGTTGTATGTATTGTTGTTTTTTTTTTGTTGTTGTTGTTGTTGTTTTTGGTGCTGGTGTTGGTTTTCTGTTTTGCACTGTTTGCTTTGCTTTGCTTTTACAGAACAGCCTTGGCTGGCCTGGAACTCACTATGTAAATCAGAAGTCCTCTGGCCTCTGCCCCTCTAGATTCTGGGGGTGAAAGTGTGTACCACCTGGCCCAGCTTTATTGTTCCTTTAGTCTCTGTCTCATTCATTTATTCCTTGATCTTTATTATTTCTTGTTTTCAAGTAGGTTTGGAATTGGCATTTTTCCCCCCTTTGAGAGCCCTGAGCTGTGACATTAAGTTGCCTATTGGAGATTGTTCTAGTTTTTAATGTGAAATCTTAAACCTATAAAGTTTCTTCTTTGGACTGACTTGACTGTGTCCTAGATGTTCTGGTAAATTGTATTCTCATTTTCATTTGGACTCTGGGAATTTTTTTTTTTTTATTTCCTGTCTGATTCCTTGGATGACTGTCACTATTCATTCAAAATGTGTTGTTCAGGTTCCAAGTATTTTTTGTAGTGTCCTTCACTGTTGATGTTTTAAATTCCACTGTAGTCTGATAGGGCACGTGGCTTTGTCTCATTTTCTTTTTAATTTGGTAAAGCTTGATTTGTGATTCACAGTGTGATCAATTTTTGAGAAGGTTCCATGTGCCACTGAAGAACATAGTCCTTATCTGATGAGTGGGATATCCTATATATATCTGTTAAGTTCCATTGATATATGGTGTATTTTAGCCCCGAAGTTTCTTTACTTATTTTTAGTTTGGAAGACCCATCTGACAGTGGATTATTAAAGTCTCCTGCTAACATTATATTTGGTCTGATAGCATTTTAGTGTTTGTTTTATGAAATTGGAAGAGTCCATTATTTAGTACATAAATTGTTACAATAATTGTGCCTTTTATTTTCATGTTTTTAATTCAAATACAAATACATAGCTTTCCCCCTCCCTTTCCTTTTTCCAGCCCCTTCCAGCTTCCATCTCCTCCCATATTCCCTCTACTCTCAAGTTGATAGCCTCTTTTCTTTGATTACTATTGTTCAGTTTCATATATTTATAAATACATTTAAAATGTATATGACTATGAATATATTTAAAAAATCTATTCTTTTTTATAAGTTATGTGCACGTATATAGACCTTCATGAGTTTATATGTACTAGGTGTGTGTAAGTGCCTTTGGAGACCAGAAGAGGATATCAGATTCTCTGGAACTGGAGTTATAGGCAGTTGTCTGCCTGGTATGGATGCTAGAAACTGAACCCAGGTCCTCTGCAATAGCAGTGTGCACTCTACCAGTGAGCTATATCTCCAGTCCCACACTTGTAATATCTTCTTGATACATTTCTCCTTTTATTAATATTATATGTGGTAATATGTATTGACCCCTGTTTATCAGTCTGACTAGTTTTGGTGTGAAGTCTTTTTTATCAGTTGCAGAGATAGCTATGCCTACTTGTTGATGGCTTTTGTTTACATAGTTGTAGGATTTACATCCTTTGGTACTCAGTTTTGGGATGTTTTGGCATACTAAATGTGTTTTTTGTACAAAACATACTGTTTTTATTTTTTTTTAATCCCATTGACTTTTCTGCATCTTTTTACCGGTAAATTCAGGCCATTTGCGTTAATAACATTATTGAAAGGGGTTTTCAGTTTCCCATAAATGTTTTAAAGATGGTCTCCTGGACTGTTGATTCTTTTCATTCTTATGCATTGGTTTTGGGAGTTTTCTTATTTTCCATATTAGGCATGGTTGATTCTTTTCTGACTCTTCTTTGTGTCTTTCATGGAATCTACACTTTGATGTGTTCTTTCCAACTCTGGTTGTTTAGTTTTCTGTGATTCTTCCTAGAAGAATGTCTACATGAAGTTCAAGACACTCTTAGCTGTGAGATGGGTTAACTGAAGTGATCAGTGGCTAGGAGGCAGCAGGACCAAGGTTGGGTTATACCAGATGCTGTCAAAACCCTGTTGCATATTGTACTCTACTAACAATCTGAGGCCTAGAGTCAAATGTGGGTCCCAGTGAATTTCCGGAGCTTTAATAGACACTTACCTTAACTGGGTCATCATGGAATGTCTTGTTTAATATTGGAACTGTTACTGAAGATTTTATGGGTTAGTCAACATTTCTCATTTGATTTGTATTCCAGGCAAGTAATTTTTATTTTAAAGTAATTTGTTTTTTAAAGATTTACTTATTTTTATGTGTATAGGTGTTTTGCATGTTTGTCTGTATGCTATGCCTGGTGCCTGTGGAGGCTAGATGAAGGCATCTGATCTCCTGGAACTGGAGTTACAGATAGTTTGAATTGCCACATGGGTGCTCGGAACAGAACCTGGTCCTCTGCAAAAGCAGCAAGAGGTCTTAAACATTAAGCCATCTCTCCAGCTCTTTAAAGTTATTGGTTTTAATTAAAATAGTTGTATGAGGAAAAGTAGCATTTGTTCCTGGAATTAAATGAATAACCAACATCTATTGAGCCTTCAACCTGATTTCTATTTTAGCCAAGGACTCATCTATTCCAGGTTGTCCTGGAGCTCTGTAACTAAGAATGATCTTGAACTTCTGATCCACCTGCTTCCACCTCCTGAGTGCTGGGATTATAGTCATATGTTATCATACTTGGTTTTGTATGTTGCTGAGGATCAAACCCTAGGACCCTATGAGTGATAGGATGTACTCCACCAACTGAGCTACATCCTTGGTTGATATTTTCAGGTTTCTCTTTTAAAGACTAATGAAATAAATAATGGCTAATCTTCGAAATTTAAATACTTTTAAATAAGATTCATCTGTCATGGATAACTTGAAGTACAATTTCCAAATTATTAACTTGAAAAGGAAATCCATTTTGTTTTTGTTTTCTCATTTGTATGGATGATGTGCATTTTTTTGCATCTTTATAGGCACAAATATATATATGTATGTGTGCACATGCAGCCTGATGCCCTGTGTTGATGTAGGAAGTCGTCCAAAGTCACTCTTTCACTTGTTTATTGAGGCTGCATCTCTCAGTCAAACCCAGAGCTTACTGTCAGTAGCTTATAGGTTGCTCAATAAATAGGTCAGTTGGCACACAAAAAGATGGCATGTGTTGTCTCCAAACACGCTTTCTTCCTCTTTCCTCCTTCCCTGTTCCGTTCTTCCTCCCCCTTTTCTTTCTTCTTTGCAAAGTACTTTTTTTTTTTTACTTTGAAAAAAGTCTAGCAACATGTTTCAAGTCCCTCCCTTTGTTTTGATCCTGGTCAGCACTAAAACACAGCACAAAGATTCTCTGTATGATTTAATGCAGACCTTAGCTGCTATCTCTTCTAGAGGTTTAGCTGAAGGGCAGAGCTTCCCCAAATCCCTGACTGGGGAGAAGTGGAATGCACTTCTGACATCACAGCCTCAGCTCCTGGGAATGTTTTGCATTCCTCTTCCTGGCAGTGGTGAGGTGGCTTCCAGCAAGGGAAGGACTACAGTTTCAAAAAGAGAAAACAGTTTATAATCAGACGATTGTGAGGGAGGTATTTTATTCTGAGCCAAAATTGGAATTAGAACCAGATGTCTTACATTTTGATGCTCCCGAAATGCTAAGTGAGTTTATTAATTACTGTAATAGCTGAACTATTAGGTTTTTTGCTGAATTTAAATCTTGAAACTTTTTAAGATTTAAGGGGACTGGGCTCCACATCTCTGCAGTTTGATTGGTTGTGTTTTTCTGTAGTGGTCTCCATCTGTTGCACAGAGAAATTTACTTGATATGGGGTGATTTTACACACACACACACACACACACACACACACGCACACACACACACCAATTAATGAAAAAAGAGCAAAGAAGGTTATGTGGGAAGGGTTGGAGGGAGGAAAGGAAAGGGGAAATTATGTATAATCTCAAGAAATAAATAAATACATACACACACACACGTGCATATATATATATGTATGTGTGTGTGTGTGTGTGTGTATATATATATATATATATATATATATATATGGGAATGCTGAGAGTGGTAGTGCACACCTTTAATCCCTGCAAGTAGGTTTATGTGTGTGTGGGGGGTAGTGGTGGCGATGACAGAGACTGGTGGATCTCTAATGAGTTTGAGGCCACTAAGGCTACATAGTGAGACCTGTCTCACCAAACACACACACACACACACACACACACACACACACACACACACACACACACAGACTGAGAAAGAAAGCAATTAAGGGAAAAGATTTCTTGTAGATGACATTTCAAGTATGAAAGCAGCTTTCTTGCTGTAAAATCGAGGAACCTTGATGAACTAATCTAGAGACAGTATGCAAGCTATTTTAAAGCCTGCTAATCTGAAAAGTTGCTTCTTAACACAGCTCTAATCCATTCATGAATATTGTGCTGTTCAACTATCCATTGAGGAGAGAAGAAAAGCATTTTACTGTCTGCTGCAGAGTGTTTCTCCTTGGGGGATTTGGGTTCCCAGTTCTCAGTGTTGTTTCTGTTCCGCAAGCTAGTGTTCCAAGACAGAGGAAGTTTTGAAAGAGCCAGGCCCAGGTTGTACAGAGTTAGGTGATTCCTCCATGGTAATATGTAATGGAAAGTGCACACTTACTGAGTTAAACTTTAAACTTAATTTGTCTTGTTCCTGTCTACTAATGTCTAAGAAACTTTGTACAAAGTTCACTGTACTAGTTTAAGTAATCACAATTTGTTTTTCTACATTTTAAAAATAAAATATTAAGCCCTTTTAAAAATATGTCATGTAGTTGCCTTTTGCTTATTTTGATGTACTTAACAATAATTCTTAGTTAGGGATAACCCATTTGAACACTTCCTGTTGTACAGAGGCTGAGTCACTGGTCAAAGTTTTCACAATTATGGAAAAATGCCAGCCTGTGATGTCCTGACTGATCCATTGAGGGCATGGCTTTAGGAGATTTTCTTAGAGCTCTTGACTGAACAAAACAAAATATGTGGCCATAAAGTTCTGTTTCTATTTTACTTTTAGTTATAAGGGTGAGAATAGAGGACAGACTATTGCTTGGGATGAGTTCCTTGTTAGTAGTTTAAAAATGGCCAAAGTTCTTAGGTGTATGTTTAAATGTATACTTTTGTACAGTTTATTAGGATTTGGGAGACGAGTTTCTTTTTAATTTATTAAAAATAAATTTTTTTCATACAATATATTCTGATCACAGTTTGCTCTTCCCCAACTTTTCCCAGCTACTCTCCACCTCTCTACCCAGCTCCATAGCATCTTTCTCTCTCTCTTTGAAAAACAAGCAGGCAAACAAAAAAACCAAACAAACCAGAATTTAAAATAATAAATAACAAAGAGAAATCACAAGAAACACAAACACACACAAATAAGACCTATAAAAATACAAAGTAAAATACCAGTAAGACAAAGTGTCCAAAGTCATATGAGACAAAAAGTCTACAAAAGTACCTTGAGTTTGTTTTGTGGTGGCCATCTATTGCAAATGTGGTTAATATCCCCAGTGAGATGCCATTAGAGAAAACTAAATTTTCCTTTGCAAGTGGTTTCAGTTGGAGATAGCTTCTTGGTTAGGGATGGGAGATTGTGCCCACTTTCCCCTCTCAGTGATAGAACCCTATCTGATTTGAACCTGTGCAGGCCCTGTGCATTCTGTCACATTCTCTGTGTTCATACATGTGCCAGTCCTGTTGTTTCTGGAAGACTCGTTTTCCTTGGCTGTCATCCATACTCTGGCTCTTAGAACCTTTCCACCTCCTTTTCCTTACAGCTCCCTGGTCCTGTCGAGGGGAGGATGGGGTTGGTGAAGATGTCCTGTTTAGGACTAACTGTTCAATGTCTCTTCCTCTCTGCACATTGAAAGACAGGTTGTTTTTAACATAGTAACCTATGCTTGGTCTCTTCTACTCTGTGCCCCGTGGGTGACTCTCTGGGCTACTCAGGCTGGGGTGGTGACTTCTGCGGCTATGTGCCAGTCACATGTGTGCTTGCATGTAAAGGTCCAGAAAAGGCTTAGGCATTGCACCTTCTGAATCTAATAGCAATTTCTTAAAAAGTTAAATATTAGCTACTGAGAATCAAGAAAAAAAGTAGGATTTATTGACTATTGATATGCCTAACTCTGCCTTGTTTTATATCTGTTAAATTGCCAGAAATTGAAATTCCTGATAAATTTGTCATTCAGTTGGTAGGTTGGTATAAAATGTGTGCTTGATGGAGGGATGGGGGATAAGTGAACTTCTAAATGAGTCTCTAATGCAGCCTAGGAAGAACCAGCTTCTAGGCTGAAGACAGGGCTCAAAGGGAAAGTCCACAGTGTAGCACAAACAAAGACTTTTTATCTGAAGGGGTTAGGGAAAAAAACCACACTCACACCTATTCTGATGGTTTCTATCTTTATTCTCTTATCATGCTGTTCTCTCTCATGTTGTACTACTCTTCATTGCTACCTCATGGTGTACTCTCTCATTGCTCCATTGTTCCCTTTACCTCCACTGCTGAAATCTCTAACCTCTAATTATCCAAGAACACTTGCAGCCCTTATTTGGGGCTACAGAGTCAAATTATTTTCAGTAGCCTTGAGTAATCAGACTTTATTTTCACATATTGAGGTCAGAAATGCATGCAAGGAACTAATCATTTGCCACCTAGCAATAATTGGGCTGTCTTTGTATTTATAGCCTAGCCAGATAGTACAGTTGTATGTCCTTGTGAATTAAAAATTGGAAACGTTTATCTAAAAAACCATTAGCAAGGCATCTGGTCTAATCTAAAGCTCTTTTGAAGTTTTCTATCACCTTGTGGTTCTCAGCAATAACATAAAGCCATTCTAGCTCCTAGTTTATCATTAATTTGAGCTGTGTTCAGAAACAGCTTCTTTGTGGAACTCAATAGGCCCTGACTGTGTCAAAATTATACAGCATCTTCTTGACAAGCCACAGATATAAATGCCCAGAAGATTAGATGTTTTCATGCCATAAACATACCACAATGCAGGCAGTTGTGGACTCCTCACATGCATATACATTATATCAGATACCAAAGGCACAGCAGAAGCAAAAGACATTCTGGAGTCTGTATTCTTGTAAGCCTTGCTTCAACAAGATATACCCATCAGAGAGTTTTTCTTCTGGTAGGCTGACACCTGAACCTCAGTTGCTACTTACTGTTCCTCTGACATGGCTACTGGCTACTGGCTACTGGCAAGTCTCTGATCTCAGAGTTTATAGGCCCATCAGCTCTACAAGCACCAAATAATGTTCAGTGTTGAAAACATGAAGAAGAGCAAGGTGTGTTCCTTGTCCACAGTTTGACAGGAAGAATGTGTGTATAAAAACATATTGCTCGATGATGGCCATTTTGAAAATCTGTGGGCACAGGAAGGAACAAAGGAGAGTGTATTCAAATCTATGCTGTGTGTGGGGGATGGTGCTCTTTTGCTGTGATTCTGAGGGTATTAGGGTTGCTGATAAAAAATAATTTGATAGAATATGCTCAAAGAGATAAAAGTTTAAAAACACAGTTTAGTAGGGGAATTGTAAGAAACATGTGACAGGTGTACAGCTTCTTAAAGGAAAAGTATCAGTAAATATGAATGAAGCTTTGGAGGGTTGGGGGTGTAGGGAATGGGTTGGATATGATCAAGATGGAGTGTTATGTGTCAGGAATACAGATTCTAATGAAGAGAACACCAAAACAAATAACTCAGATGTGGTGATGGTTATTTTAATAAAAATGAGACCCATTTGTACTTGAGCATTCCAGTCAGTATGTATATGATATATACATGTTTGAATGTGAACTCTCTCATGCATGTGCAGTGGCGGGCAGGGGTCATTGTCCCTCTCTACCTTACTCTTTGAAGCAGTCTCTTCACTGTGTCTGTCTGGAGCTTACTATTTCAGCTAGGCTTACTGGTCAACAAGGTCTTGGGTCCTATCTGTCCATACCTTTCCGGCTCTCCTTCTGCCTTGCTTAGCTTTTACATGAGTACTAGGAATATGAATAGGAATATGTGTTCACATGTTTACACAGCAAATACGTCACCATTTGAGCCATGTCCCCAGCCCCTCCAGTCAGTTCGTGTAGGTGGAAATCTCCTCATCAGGGTAGGGAGTGTTGGTTTTAAGGATGGTTGTTCTTGTTCATAAGAATGGAAAGGAATTGGATCAACAAAGGATGGGCCTGCTCCCTCCAGCTCTACACGTGCACCACTTGTGCTTCTGCTCTCTGGTCTCTGCACCATCTACATATAATATGTGACTATTTACCCATGCGTTTTCCTCAAATCTGGGAGCAAGTAACTTTTTTTTCAAATAACTTCTGAAATTCACTTATTTTCTCCACTTGGTTGTCAACTGCAGGGCAGTGCTGAAGGCCTGGTTAGATTCGATGTGGAAATGGGAAGAGAACGTTTTCATATAGTGGCTGTTTGGTGACCCTAGGCTAGTGACCCCCTCTTGCTAAGTTGATTAACATACAAATATGTTCATAGAAAAAAACCAAGTCACTGAGGTAGAAATATACCTTAGTTTGTAAAGTGCTTGCCTAGCCTTAATGAAGTTCTGAGTTTTATCCTCAGAACTCAATAAACCTGATATAGTGGCACATGCCTATGATCCCCACACTCAGAAGGAAAAGGCAAAAGGATCAGAAATTACAGGTCTAGCTACATTTGGAGTTTGAGGCCAGCCTGAGACATGTGTCAGAACAACAACAAAACTAAATCTTACTGTGTTATGTGTGTTCAATATTCTCTGTTTGCTTATTTAAAAAGAGGACTGGGAATGCATGAGCCCAGTACTCAAAATGAATAAATATGTAAATGAATGAATAAAATTGAGTAAAGTAGAATTCAGGTATGGTAGTACATGCTTGTAATCATAGCTTTGGGGAAATTGAGGCAGAAAATCAGGAGGTCAACGTCATCCAACTCTATGATAGCACTAGAAGTTACTATAACCAAGTTATTTTTAGAAATGCCAATTATATTATAGATGAGTTGGCACCTGAATAATGTTGTCAAGAAAATGTACATATCAAATAAAGCCCATTACATGCTTATACTAAAACATCCTTTTTTAAATCTAAAGTTAGCATTTAGTTGTGCATACTGTACTTTATTTGCTTTAATCTGACAACTTTACACTTGAAGCTAGAATATGTAAAATATTAGTCAGAGTTGTTGTAGTTAGGGTTCCTTTTTGTGAGTTCTTAGTCTTGTTGATAAAAGAATATAAAGACAAAGTCAGAAGGAAGCTAGAAGATCATTGTATTAGAATTTGAGAGAAAAACAACAGGTCCTGCTATTGCAGCTGCCAAGAGGAAAGAAAGAGGGAAAGATAGAGCCCATTTCTACAATAGAAGTCTTATTAGTCTAACATGGCTTGAATTTAATTTTGTAAGTAGTTGCACCAGTTTGTTTGTTTGTTTGTTTGTTTGTTTGTTTGTTTGTGGTCAACTTGGCACAAGCTAGAGTCATCTGGGTATAAGGAACCACAGTTGAGAAAATGTCTCTATTAGATTGGCCTATATGCAAGTCTGTGGGACATTCTCTTGATTAATAATTGATGTGGGAGGTCCTAGTCCACTGTGGGCAATGCCGCTCTTGGCATGTGGTTCTCGGTTGTATAAGAAGACAGGCTGAACAAGCCTTGAGGAACAAGCCAATAAGCAGTACACCTCCATGGCCTCTGCTTCAGTTCCTGCCCTGATTCCCTGCTCTCACTTCCTTTTAGGGCCTGGTTGTGCCATCTGCTGGGATGGGTCAGACTTACCGATCATGTTGTTTTGCTTGGAAGGATTGATTGCATTTCCCTCTGTTGACTCTGCAGAACGTACAGTGGTTATTGTCTAGCCTCTGAGTCTTGACAGCCTCTGACTGAGTAGACAGGTGTTAAGACAGTCTTAACAGAGCTGTGGGGTGGCCCTTTGAGAGATGTCCTGTTATCTCCTGAAACCTATCTGGTCTAAAGGCAAGGGTCAATATATCGACTGTCTTCTTAACCCTATATATTCATTACTTTTGGACTTCAGTTTTGGTTGTTAAAACACCCAGGTCAGTTACACCAGTCTTGAACAAAAGCTTATGCATAGGGCAAATATGGTTGCTTTTTGTCTTTTATGAAACAGATTTATCAGGCATGGGGTTGAAGCTCAAATTACTAACGATTAGTTATTCTTTCAAAAAATTGATATAAATTTCCTGGTGAATTAAAGCCAACTTAAATTTTTCTTTTTAGGTTCAGTGATCAAGTTCTTCCTAGTCATGGAGAATACATCTGAAAGCCAAATCAATAGGAGTCAACAGGAAGTAACAGTTTGGGAATTGGGAGTTATATTATTCAATAAGAACTAATTTGTTTTTGTTTTTGTTTTTGTTTTTTGGCCAGTAAGGATAAGGACTTACAAGCTTCTTAGAAAGCAGTAATATCCTGCACTGCTTAATCCAGAGTTACTTTGGAGAGAAACAAGGCCCCAAAGCATAGTGGGACCTGACGTGGCATGCTGTCACCAATTCCAGAGTTACTTTAGTTCACAGGGACTAAATTTTCTGACCTGTGAAGTTCAGGACCCACAGTCACCTTGATTGGTAGGGATCAAATTTTATTCTTTTCTTTTTTAAAATACAATAAAAGTATGGTTGCCTCTCTTAGATATGGTACTAATGTCTTTCTTGTAAGGATCTGGAGTGGTTTGGAGGAAACCCAAAGTGAAAGAGCCACTTATTCTGCCTCGGTGTGTTAATAGTTTCCCCTTGGGGAAAATATGAAAGACCCAGTTGGTCCATTATATAAAATAACTTTCTCAAAGCCAAAAGAACCCACAATGATACAAAAAGCACACAGACCTTATCATAATGCAATAGGACACCCAGAAACCATACATGTATATGGCCACCACTTTTTTTTTAATAAAAAGCACCTGAATGAGATTAACATGAATGTAGGAAGGAGACAGAGTACTTATGAAGCAAGAGAAAGTGACCTAAGGTATACAGCCCCCAAATGAGGAAAGAGCCTGTAGGTAGGCCCAGGAATGCATTCACAGCAGGAAATTATAGGTAGAAAGGAGTGGAGAATTTTATAATTTTGACCCAAGAGAGTTCACTAGGAAGGAGGAAATCTATTTGTAACTAGGAATATTGAAAGATCTCATGTTCAAAAGCTGGGCTTTATTTCAGCTCCTATGTCCTTGGTTTTCCAAGCTGCTCGTTCACTAGGAGCCCATGGGGGGGGAAAAAAAAACAAAAACAAGGAGAGATCAGGAAGTATGTCCAGCTTTGGGAGCACATGGAGGAACTGAGAGAGAAAGCAATCTGGGATGTGGATACAGTAGCCCCACCTTAGGATGGAGTGGGCTGATACTAGACAGATCTGTGACCTACTATATTAGCAAGCAGTCAACTCCTTCAGATATCAAGTTGTTGAAAACAACTAACCTTGATTTTAAAATCTTAGAAATTGTGTGACACTTCTGCCCAATTAGAAATTTAAATGCCTGGGGACTTTGGGACATGTATCGAGCGGTGAGCACAGTACACATAGTGCAAAGCACTGCCAGTACTCTCCATTTTGGTCTGAAACAGAAGGTGAGGTTCAAAGGTCATTATGATTGAGTGCCCATCCTCTGTGACCTTCAAGCTTTCTAATACCTGACAATAATGTCATGATGTAATTGAGAGATATTATCTCTACACCTAAACCTTTCAGTTTGGGAACACTGTGCATCATTTCTTCTGTTCTTTCTTCCATATGTATCCAGATTGGTATGTTTGTGCCTGAGTTTTAGCTTACTGTTTCACATGCTGGACCAAAATCCCTCTGGGTTTCTGTAATTACAGCATCATATTGAGAAGGCTGGCCATAGGCAGCTGGTGTAAGTCCAGACCTTTCCTGTGGCCCTTTGTAGAGCTACAGGCTGGCAGCCCTTATACATATGTATATCTTCTTGAAGTTGTTTGATAGTCTTGGCCTGCTCTGGAGGCACAAGAAACAGGCATATGAACCAACTGGCACAGTCAAGATATGGTTGGGCCAGTGTGTGGCTGTTAATTCTCACAGGATGTCAGCCTTTTCATACTAACTTACCAAGTGACCCAAAGAACAAGAAGGGAATTGAAAGTTGGTATGATGTCAGGGAAAACTCAGAGATTAGAATGGAGTTGGGAGAAGAATGATTGATAGGTTCTCAAGATTTAACCAAAGGAGAAAAAACAGAACTTCAAATCTCTACCAAAGGTGGTATTTGTTGGAATTTCTTGCAAAGCATTTCTGAATATAATATCATGAATAAAGTTTAGTCTTTGTGGGAACATTTTTAAGAAGGAAACTTTACTATGCAAAGAATTTTGTGAACGGTATAAAGGCCACAGTGTGAATTGAGGATGACACACCCTGTTTTGAATTGGATTTCCTGCTAGTTGTGATCAGAGGCATTCTTCCCGGACTAGGGTGAATTCAGTTCCAGTGTTTACTTGTAAAACTGAATTCAGTCATTGTGTTTGCACTCTGGCTTCCTGCCTGCAATTAAAAGTACAGAGCAGACTTCAGTTAGTGACTCTATGATTTTGTGTCCCTCATAAAGAGGAGGGAGAGGAGAGGGGAAAACCCAAGAGGTGACTGGGTTCATTTACATAGAGTGCCAGTGGGCAGCTGCTGGCTGCCTGTGGTCACATGATTCTGTGGAGAATCCTGATATTCCACTTACTGGAACTGGGAGTGGGGGTAGAGAACCCTCCCTTTTAATACTTCAAGCTTTGCCATTACCAGCTGGATTACTACTTACTTCTACTTTGTTAATAAATACAGATGAAAATTTAGGAGACTTCCTTTCCCTTGTTCTTTCTAAACTGTTGTGTATGAAGAAAGAACTTCTAAAAGGAGAGGTCACAGGCAGCGAAATAACATTTTGGCTAGTGGGCCTGATTGTCACTGTTTGGCCCTAGAGGGAGCTCTGAGCTGTGGGCACAGCTGACTGACTTTATGGGGAATATCTATAGGATGCACTCCTCCTCTTTATAGAGTCATGAGAAATGGGACAATGTCTGTTCTTTGTGACTCCAGTGGTTGTATGAAGATACCTGGCAACTGCCACAGAGTATGAATCTGAATGGATTTTTTTTCCATTGCCTATGGAGGCAGCTTCAGCCCTCACACCCTAAAAAGCAGTGTATTGAGTCACTTCCTTGATTTCCTTTCTTAGAGCCTCTGGATTTGGGGAAGGGACAGAAAAAAGAATGGTCTTTTGGGGCCTGTCCCAGAATTGAGTATCTCCACACTGAAGAAGTATCCTCTAGTACTAAAATAAGGAACACTGCTATGTGTGTGTCTTATATGTAATAGATTTTAGTTGTTCTTACCCCAATTAGTCTCTGTCATGCACTCTCCCTTCCCCATTGAAATCCTTTTGTCAGCAAGTCTCCCTCCTGACTTCCTGTCTTTTTGTGTGTGAACAGTTAGTTAAGGTTGCCTGCATTAGCATGGGTGAGAGAGGCTTTTTACTGGAGCATGGGCAGTTTATCAGTACTTATGCCACTGAAGAAAACTACACCCCCACCCACAGCAAGCAATAACTGTTAGTACCCCTCAAGAAGGTAGGTGTCTCGTGGGCCCCCTCATACCCATGATGAAATTCTGACCTTCAGTCTATAATTTTATATAGTTCTTATCTCAGTAGCCACCCCTGCAGTGAGCTCTCCTAAATGTGGTGTTCATCTTTTGCCTGTTACATTCTTTTTACCCCCTCTTCTGCGATATTCTCTGGGGTTTGACATAGATGACCTGTTTAGGGCTGAGCTTCACTTATTCTTGGAACTTTGGCCCATATGTAGTAACTGCTGCCCATCACAATAGAAGACTTCTTTAATGAAGGCTGATAACAGCACTAATATAAGGCTGTTATTAGGAAGGCAGTTTGACATCATTACCATTTTGCAGTAATAATAGGTTTCCCCCTAGGGTCTCTTGACCAAGTTTTCAGTACCCAGTATGAAAACTGAAGCAGGCCTCACAACCAATCAGAAACAGATTATCCATATAGTTGTCATGCTGCTATTGCAACCGAGGACATACGTCCTTGACAGATCAAAACGGTATTTTAAGATACCAAAATTAAACTATTTAAACCAAGAGATTAGACTTCTGATTTATGGTTTCCAATTTGGCACAAATGATAGTTAGCCTTAATTGTCAGCTTGACACAGCCTAGAATCATTTGAAAAAGGATCAGAGTGATGGATTGTCTACATGGGGTTAGCCTATGGGCATGTCTGTGGGAAGATTGTCTTTATTAAGCTAATTGATATGGGAAGACTTAGGCCACTGTGGGTAGGTAGTACCATTCTCTAGCCAGAGGGTCCTGAACTGTATAAGCAAGCAGGTGTTTTGTATGGATTCATTTATCAGCTCCTGACTATGGATGTAAATAACCAGCTGCTTCAATTTCCTGCCATTTTGACTTTTCCTCAGGGGCAGACTATAACCCAAATAAACCTCTTTCTCCCCTAAATTGCTTTTTTGTTGGGCTATTTACATAGAAACATAAGTAAAGCTAGAATAGCATAAAAGCTTAAAAATTATCATTCTTGTCTTCCCAATAAGGAAGGAAGGAAATAAAGAAGCCACAATTAAACACTACCTAGTTCCATCAGAGCATTTTTTTATTTTGTTTTTTGTTGCTGTTTTAAGAATTCTGTGGACAGGTGGTTGGTGGTGGTGCATGTCTTTAATCCTAGCACTCAGGAGGCAGAGACTGACAAATCTCTGTGAGTTCAAGGCCGTCCTGGTCTACAGAGTGAGTTCCAGAATAGCCAGGGCTACATGGAGGAAACCCTGTCTGGAGAAACAAGCAAAAAAAAATACTTTCCTTTCTATATGACCTGAGCTTTGTGATCTACATACATAAGGTAATTTCCAATTAATATTTAATATCTTCATCAGATTTTGAGTCACTTTGTCATGAAGGCTGGGTCATTGTTGGCCTCCAAAGCTAGGAGCAGTCCAAATCCAGGTATTATTTCCTGAAGAAGTTTCTTAGTAACTATTGGAGCAGTCTCTCTTCAGGTGGGGTAGGCCTCTAACTGTCCTGAGAAGGTGTCTACAAACAGCATTAAATAATTATAGCCTGAAGCAGTAGGCCAGATTTCAGTAAAGTCCAACTCCCAATATTCCCAGGCCATCTCTTTGAATCCGGATCCCTTGTGGAATCTTCTTTCTTCCTTTGGGGTTTACCTGAGCACAGGTAGCAATAAGTCATTTGGAATTGGTTCTCTCCTAGGGCCTATGACTTTTCTAGACACAATTCTAGGCCCCAATAACTGTGCCAAGAATAGATTACATAGTGTGGAACAGACCTTCAATCCAATTTTAAAAAGTGGTACTCTCATGACATTTGTGCCACTATTAAATCAGTGGACATATCTTGCTAGGCCTATCATTGTTATAGCTTGCAAAGTTCATAGCTGTGTAAGTCAGATGGTGACTTCTCTCCTATGACAACATGCATAGCACCTGTGAGCACTGTGAAAGCTAGCTTTCACATCAGTACTTGTTGAATTCTATGAGGTATCTTCAGCGACCAGGTCTTATAGTCAAGTTCTGGAAGATAACCAAGTGCAGTAGTAAATGTTTGTAATGTTTGAGTGATCTTTGGGACTTCACAGTCCAAGACCTCCAAAAGAGTTATTGGACTTTTTATTTGTTAGCATGTGGTATCTAGTAGGGATATTGTTGCCCTTTTATAGGTTAACTCCACTTGAACACTTTATATATGTATGTGTTTGTGTTGTAGGAAGTTTCTGCAGTAATAATTTTTTATTTGACTTTTTCAGAAGGTCTTTTGTCTTAGTTATCCCTCCTCATATTTTCTACTCTTCCCCATTCTTCCTGCCCCCAACCCATACAGTTAATCCTTCCCTTTCTATTAATCCCCTTTCCCTTTGTTTCCTCCCTTGAAGCCCCCCCCCCATGGTTCCATACTAATTTTTTGGTTTCTGTAGGTATTACAAATGAAACACATATCTAAAGATTGAAAACTGACATCCACAGAAGAACCAGGATTGCTCAAATACTCTTGAACAATTAAAAAAATAATGTGTGTGGTATTACCATCCCCAATTTCAAGTTACTACAAAACTATAGTAATAAAAATAGCATAGTGCTGGGGGCTGGAGAGATGGCTCAGAGGTTAAGAGCACTGACTGTTCTTCCAGAGGTCCTGAGTTCAATTCCCAGCAACCACATGGTGGCTCACAGCCATCTGTAATTAGATCTGGTGCCCTCTTCTGGTCTGCAGTCATACATGCTGTATACATAATAAATAAATTAAAAAAAGAAAAAAAAGCAAACAAACAAACAAAAAGAGTTGTTTAAAAAAAAAATAGCATAGTGCTGGTATAAAAAGTGACGCATTGCCCAATGGAGTAGAATTGAGGACCCATATATAAGCCCACATTCTTACAGACACACAATTTTTGACAAAGAGGCCAACAAGATACATTGGAGAAAAGACAGCCTCTTCAACAAGTGGTGTTCCTCAAATTCGATGGGTGTGTATAGAAGAATGAAACTAGATTCTTATCTCTTTCCATGTGCAAATGGGTCTAGGATCTCATTTTCCATGCGCAAATGGGTCTAGGATCTCAGTAAACCTAATACTCAGAACCTGATCGAGCAGAGAGTGGGGAACTAACAGACACAGGAAGGGACTTTCTGAACAGAACCCCCAATAGCACCAGGATTGAGATCAACAAATAATAATTGGACCTCATAAAACTTAAAAGCAAAGGACACCATCATTCCAAGTGAGGAGGCAGCCTACAGAATGGGAAAAAAATCTTCAGCAGCTCTATATCTGATAGATGATTAGTATCTAGAATATACAAAGTACTCAAAAGAAAAAAATACCAAGAAAACAAACAAGGCAATGTAAGTATTTATAAAATACAACCTTACACACTCCTGTGTTTGAACCCTGGCTGGTAGCTGTTGGGAAGTTGTGGAACCTTTGGGAGGTAGAGACTAGCTGGAGGAAGCTAGAATATCATTGGGAAGGAAGGACTGAGTGGTATTCCCAGCCTCTAGCTCAGTCTTCTGGAGTCCTGACAACCTCCCCCCACCCCAGATGTGAGGTGTATGGAGTTAAGACTTTCAGGTGCAAACCAGCTTCACCATGAGTATACTCTCCAGAGATCTAGGAAATAAAATACAAATTCTTTTTAAAAAGAGAATGCTGAAAACGCTTGCAAAGATAGAATCCTCGGGATACCTGCTGGAAACCAAGGAGGCCGGGCTACATCTCCAGCTGGCAGTGGAACCTGGTGCTGTCCTTGCGGTGCTTGTTCTACAGATGTGTAGAATGTAAGCTTTGCAAGGCAATGGAGATATGCCCTAAAATTCCAGAAAGCAATAATCTAGACAGTGTGTAGTTACATTGAATTCCTGACATGGAGGCCTACATGTTTGTGCATCAAGTGCTAGAGGTATATATAGCCTACTTTGTAGCTACAAGAGTTTGGTATGGGCTCAGGACCCCCAAGGCCAAGTTCTTAGCACAAAGGAAATTTATTTTCCCCAGCAGGATAGAGGGCAGGGAATAAGAGAAGAAGACAGGATAAGGAACATGAGGGAGAGGATTAGGGAGAAGGGGAAGGGAACAAGGGAGAAGGGGAAGGGTATTTGTTACAGAGGACAAAGGACCGCCTCTGGATAGAGAGGAAACAGACATGACCTATAGGAAAATGGTGGTTTACAAAGATACAAGGGGAAACCCTGTGTTAGGATGAGGTGTATAATTTTAATTGGGCATGTTAATTAGGTGAACCAAAGGAGGCTTTTGATTGCTGGACTTCAATACCTTGATAGCTGGACCTTGATAGTCAGCCTCAGAAGGCAGAAGTGGCCAAATAAGAGAACAGAGTTTGGTGGCTAGCTTTAGGAATATAATCTAACGGTTTTTTATCAAGGCAGAGGGAATAGGGGAGAAGGGCAAGGCCTGCCAGAGCCGTATCTTCTATGCCCAAGCTGGCTAGAGTCTCTTCAGTAGCCAAGGCCCCGGGATATTAAAGAAACCAGAATTTAATTGAGAACATGATGTTTGAAACCAGTGCTTTTAAGGAGATGTGTTTTCAGAGGTACGATGTCTACTTTTTACTCTTAATAAGCTGGGCCAAGAATAGAGCAAGTCAGGAATAAGTGTCAGAACAAGCAAAGCTGGGATGAGTCCTCTGCATTAACTTCTTTGATCCTGACTTTCTTAGGAGGCATCTTCCTTCTTAAATGTTAAGTAATTACATGTGTATCAGACTCTACTTATTGTAGTGATTGTCATGGGCAGTAGATGGTTTTGTGTCCTGTTGAGACTTCATGAAGTTCTTGTTGCCCTAATTTCTTTCCAATTAAGATGTGCCATATGAGAGGAATTGTTTCCTCTATAAAGCATGGTTTAACCCAAGAACATTTTTAAACATTGTCTTTTAGCTAGGCTTGCACCTTTTTCAGATTAACTGAGTTGTTTGTTTGTTTTAGCTAGACTAAGTTTGTGTTTGCCTTCTGGTTTTGGACTTACTTTACCAATTTGTTTACCTCATCTTCGACCCTAGGGGTCATTGTCTTCACAAGGTTCTTTTATTGCCATGCAGCTTGGACAAAGTGGATCTTTTGTTCTGAATTTCTCAAGTAAAAGTTTATTTAGGACATTTCATGTATTAGAGAAATATATTGTTTGTTTCATTTGATTTGAATGCACTATTCAAATGCTATAGTTTATACTTAAATCTTGTACCATCTTGGTTTTTATTTTTGTCCCTGTTTACTATTGTGTCATAAAAGTAGTTCCCCAAATTTAGTTTTGTTTTATGAAAATGCCAACATCTCCTTTCCAAAACATCTAGCTAGCTAGCTATTTCTTTTTGCTAGCTCAGGCTATGATTTAAAGTCACTATGAATTTCTCTTAAGACTTATTAAAAATAAATTACAATCTTTGAGTGAGCATTAGTGGAGACTCAGAGTCCAGAGAAGCATACACCATGGGTCAACAAAGTGTAAAGCAACTGGTACTACAGATGGACCACAAGCCTATACATAGAGACTGAACTGGACTTTATGCTCATTAAGTCCCTGGAACAATGTTGCCTATTAGTAGGAGCCTTGGATGCTGATGATTTACCAATATCTCAAAAACAATGGCTTTGGAATAAATGTCACCCTTCTAGTTATTGTGGGAAAATTTCTATGCTTTTAACAATATTCTTCACCCTGACATATTCCAGTGTCTGTCTCTACAACTAATTCCTGAACTTCTAGCATATAGCAGCAGTTTATGTCATGATAGAATATTCATTCCTATGCTCAACTGAGTAATTAAAGACACCTAGTTAAAAATCTACCAAAAAGGGGCTGGAGAGATGGAAAGATGGCTCAGTAGTTAAGAACAATGGTTGTTCTTGCAGAGGACCTGGTTTCATGTAACCCATGTATAAATAATCCTTCTTTACAAATAAACAAATGATTTTAGTCCATTTTCCAAATAGTGTTTTTCCTATAACTGAAAATTAAAATGAAACACTTTGTAAATGATAGAAATGGAAGAATCCTTGATATACTATTTTAAATCAGAAATATATGAATTTCATAAGTAATAAAGCCAACTTTAAGTCTAGGTATCAATAACCATAAACCTCAATTCTCTATATAAAGGTAGTCCTGTCAGAATAAGAGCAAATTTGTCAAAAGAAACTTTACAAACCAGGAATTTAAGCCAAAAAGGCTCGGAATGATGTATTTCAAGTTAACTCCCAACACAGATGATTATACCTAGCAAAACTATTTATTGTAAATGAAAGAGAAAGAAAACTCTTTCTTGGAAAAAAAAAAAAAAAAGGATAAAGGAATCCATGAGCACTAAGCTAGCTCCACAGAAGACACCTAAATAATCCTTTGGACTAAAGAGAAAGATAAATACATTCATGATGCTATGGGAAAGAATAAGCACCACAGTAATTAAGTAAACAAGTAAACAAATGAGAGAAATACACCAAATACTGCAAAATCAACAAAATGACAGGAATTAATACACCTTTCAGGAATAACTCTGAATGTAAGTGTTTTCAGTTCCCTAGTCAAAAGGTAGATAAAAGGCAGAATACTATATTTGAAGTTTTATTTGCTTTTTTTTTTTTTTTTTTTTTTACGAAGCAGGATCCATCTGTTTTTTTGTCTCCATGCAATATACTGTGCGTGCTTCCACAGTCTATGAGCTCATGTGTGTAACTCGCTTTGTGTCTGAAGACACTTTCCGTGGAGTCTAGCTCTTATAGTCTTTCTACCTCCTCTTCTGCATAGATTCCTGAGCCCTGAGCGGAGGGCACCGAGTGCTCCAAAGTCTCTCTTTCTCTGCACATCGTCCACTTGTGGGTCTCTGTGTTAGTTTCCACCTACTGCAAAAATAAGTTTCTCTAATGATGCCTGAGTGAGATGTTATTAGGGGTCATTTTAATACTATGTTCCTTTAGCAGAACAATAATATTTGGTTTTCTCTACCTTATCTCTCTCTTCCATCCCCCTCCCCATTTAATCCTCCCACTCTAGTCTTTTCCCTGTCTCTCCTCAACAGTATATTCTATTTCCCCTTCCTTGTGGAATCCTCTCCTCCTATGTAGTTCCTAACTAGGTACCTAATCTCTGTGTTTGTACATTTTGTAGCACACATATCAAAGGCTTAAAAGCTAACATCCACATAAAAGTGTCTGGCTTACCTCACTCAGGATGATTTTTTTTTCTAGTTCCATCCATTTACCTGCAAATTTCATTTTTTAACAGCAGAATAATATTCCACAGTGTAAATGTACCACATTTCATTGTCCATTCATCCACTGATTGACAGCTAGGCTATTTCAGTTTCCTGCAATTACCAGTAGATCAGCAGTGAATTTGGATGAGCAAGTGTCTCTGGAGTAAGATGTAGAGTCCTTTAGGCATATGCCCAATCATTGATGTACCTGGGTTTTCAGGTAGGTGTATTTTCATCTTTTTGAGGAACAGCCACACTGATTTCCACAGTGGCCGTAACAGTTCAAATTCCTACCAGCAATGAATAAGTGTTCCCCTTTCTCCAGAATCTTGCCAGCACATGCTGTCATTTGTTTTATTGGTCTTGGCCATTCTGACTGTAGTAATACGAAATCTCACAGTAGTTTTACTTTCTGTTTCCCTGATAACTAAGAATGTTGAACAGTCATCTTTTGAAAACTGCCTGTTTAGTTCTGTACCCCAGTTTTAAATTCAGTTATTTCTTGATGTTCAGGTATTTTATGTTAGTTTTACATATATATTTTAGATACTAACCCTCTGTCAGATGTATAATTGGCAAAGATATCTTTCCATTCTGTAGCCCGCCACTTGTCTGTATAATTGTGTCTTTTGACATACAGAAGCTTTTCAGCTTCATGAGGTCCCATTTATTGATTGGTCTTAGTGCCTATGCTAATGGTGTCCTGTTCAGGAGGTCTTCTCCAGTGCCAGTGAGTTCAAATTACCCCCTACTTTCCCTTCTTTCCCGTCAGTGTAGCTGCTCTTATGCTGAGCCCCTTGATCCATTTGAACTTGAGTTTTGTGCAGGGTGATAAATGTGGATCTATATTCATTCTTCTTTTTAAAACTATCCAATTTGATCAGCACCATTTGTTGAAGATGCTGACTTTTTACCAGTGTGTATTTTTTGGCTTCTTTGTCAAAAACCAAGGGGACTTACGTTGGAGCCTCAATTCGATTCCATTGATCAAAGTGTCCCATAGGTTTGGATATGTTGTGTTTTCATTTTTATTCAATTATTTAAAAGGTTTTTATTTTCTTCTTGATTTCTGTCTTGATCAATTTACTTTCTGTTGATATCTAATTTTAATCTATGGTGGTCAGATGCAGGGCATTCCAAACTTCAGTTTTCTTACGTCTGTTAAGACATGCTTTGTTTCCTAATATGTGGTTTGTAGCCAGAGGCTTTTCTGCATCCTGTCTGGTGCCTCAGCTGCTTATAAAATAATCACTCAGAGGCTTATATTAATTATAGATGTTTGGCCGTTGGCTCAGGATTACTACTGGCTAGGTCTTACAACTTAAATTAACGCATTTCTATTATCTATATTTTGCCACATGACCGTGGCATTACTGGTCTGCTAGCATCTTGCTCTTGGGTGGCTGGATGGCGTCTGCCCCTGACTCCTTTCTTCTTCCTGTCTCTCTGCTTGGATTTCCCACCTGGCTCTTACGCTTTCTTGTCATAGGCCAAAACAGCTTTATTTATTAACCAATGAGAGCAACACATATTCACAGCATACAGAAAGACATCCAACATCAGTGGTCAGTTTTGGAGAAAGTTCTGTGAGCTGCTAAAAAGAAAGTGTAGATGAATTTCTAAGCGGTCTTATTAAATAAAAAACACAGAGCCAAATATAGGGGTGAAAGCCTTAGAGATCAGGGAAGTAGGAATAGCCAACAGCTAACCTTACCTCACCATACCACAGCTTCCAAAGTGTGCTACTTCCTGTCTGCCCACGCCTTTATTGCCTTGTTGTTCTGCCCTCTCATTGGCTCTTAGCCCAGATACCTCACTTCCTTGTCACTGCCTGTCTGTATACACCTCCAGGTCTCTATGGTTGGTACTGGGATTAAAGGCATGTGTCACCATGCTTGACTCTGTTCTAGTATGGCCTTGAACACACAGAGACCTGTCTGCCAAGTGATCGGATTAAGGGCGTGTATTACCACGGCCTGACTTTTGTGTTTATTTAAAATGGCTTGCTATTTCCTGATCTCCAGGCAAACTTTATTTATTAACATACAGATAAAATATCACCATATTTCAGCACAAATAAAATATCACCACAAGAAAGCATATTGTTTTGTTTTGGGGTGAAATAGTCTGTATATATCTGCTAGGTCCATTTGGTTTATAATATTATTTAACTCCAGCATTTCTCTGCTTCTTTTTGGCTAGTGACCTGTCTGTTGGTGAGAGAGTTGTATTAAACTCACCCACTATCACTTTCTGAAGGTCAGTAAGTGATTTTAGCTATAGTCATATTTCTTTTATGAACTTGGGTGCCCTTTGTAGATGGTGCATCAATGTCTAGAATTGTCTTCAACACCAGAGATTTGCTCTTCTTGTAATCTGTTGGTGAGACTTACCTCTGCATTTTTGTTTGACATCCTAAATTTTTCATTTACAGTCTGTTTGAGTTTTGGTTTTCTTTAGTGATTCTATTTTTACTTTCATGTCTTGAACTGTTTTCATTATTTCGTTCAACTGTTTGTGATTTCACAGTCTTCACTAGAGGATTTATTTGTATCCTCTTTAAGGTCCTTGAAGACATAATTGCTATTCTGAAGTCCTTGTCTTGTGCATCACCTATATTGCATTTTTTAAGGACTACAAGATAGGGTTACTAGGTTCTAGTGTGTGTGGGGGGGTGCTGTTTTGACTCTTTATGTTTGTGTTTTTGTGCTGAGGTCTAGAAATCAGGGGTTATGGAGTTTAAAGTGTTTCTTCGTGTTAATATCTGGCCCTGTCTTTTTAGGGTAGGTGTTCCATTTTTGATTTCTGTTAGCTTCTGGGTCCTAGGCGAGGGCAGTGGCTGCAGGCTTGCTGGTAGGAGTGCTTCCACTGTCTACTCAAAGCCACATCACAGCTTTTCATAAAAAGAGGATGAGTTAGATCAAATGGTCTGAGTTTTTTTTACTTATGCTTTTTATATTTTAGTATGATTGCACAAATCAATGAATATTAATTTACAAATTAATGAGCTTCACTGATACATCTGTACATACACACATTTCATTAATAATGTATCTCCACCTGTGTGCAGAGATGGTCCTCTCCACTACATTTGTTTTCAAAATATTCTAGTTCCTTTGTCTTTATGTATAAATTTTTCTGAATTTTGTATTGTTTTCTTTCTTTTTCTGTCTTCTTTTCCTCCCTCCCTTCACCCACCCTCCCAATCTCACTATGTAGCCCAGGCTCTTCTGGAACTTGAGACTTTTTACTTCAGCTTCTTGAGTCCCAGGATTGCAGTTGCAAACCACTATACCTGGCTTACTTTATTTTATTTGGTTGTATTTCACTTTTGTTTGGGTTTTTGAGACAGTGTCTTCTCTGTTTAATGTGAGCTGGCCTAGGACTTATAATCCTCCTTCCTCAGCTTCCCAAGTAGTGTGAGTACAATTGTGTGCTGCCATAGTCTGCTTTCAAATAAATTTTAGGGTAACCATGCGCACATGCGTACATATATATTTGCAAAAAAAAACTTAAAATGTTGGGATTTCAGTGGGAATTGTTATAATTTCTATTCTTAGGTTGAGGTTCCTTAGTATGGGAGAACTCAGTTTTTCAGTCCATAGTAAATATGTCCCTCTATTTACAAAGATTTTTATCAGTATTTTGTAGCCTCAGTGGTAAATTATAACATGTTAACTTGAAATATTTTTTCTCCCTTCCTTCATTCCTTCTGCCTGCTTGCCTTCCTGCCTTCCTTCCTTCCTTCCTTCCTTTCTTCCTTCTTTTCTTTTTTTCTCAGAATCTTTCTGTATAATTTGTGCTGCCCTAAGTCTTGTGGTTCCCCCTGTTTCAGCTTAATGAGTACTAGAATTTTAGGCATGTATCAACATGTTCAGCTTATTACTGTAGTTATAATTTTGATGACCATGTGTTTATTGAAAGTGTTTATTTGTACTTGATTTTTATTTCTTCCATTCTAAAACCTTAACTGAACTCACTAGATTTAGGAGTTATCTTCAGGTTCTTCGGCAATTATTTATTTATTCATTTATTTCTGTGCTTGAATGTGTGTGTGTGTGTGTGTGTGTGTGTGTGTGTGTTGCCATCATTGGCCATGACATTGTATACCAAAAACAGAGGCAAAAAGATCACAAATCCAACATCGTCTTCAACCATATAGAGTTTGAAGTCAGCTTGCACAGCATGAAACCTGTCTCAAAATGTGTGTGGGGAAGTCATACTTGACTGCTGCTTTTCTGGTGGGTGTGCGTATTCTTTCCTCACTAGGACTTCTGTATTTAATAAAAATGTAGAAAGAGAAAATTTCTTGATTACCTTCTCAGCATTAAGTTGAAAGAGTTTCCTTTTTATAGTTCAAGGAGATTTCCGTACAAGTTATTATCCTAAGATTATCTGTCTTGCTGAGCTAGCCTTTTCTTTGGGCCTTTGTTTAGAGAAAGTTGGCTCTTGTTGGGGCCAGTGATAGTTAGCATGATTTGTCAACTTGGTATAATGTACAATCCTGGCAAGAGAGTCTCAATGAAGAATTATCTACTTTGGGTTGGCCTATGGGTGTGTCTATGGGGAATTGTAATGAATGGATTTGGGAAATTCCAGGCCACTGTAGATAGCACCATTCCCTAGGCAAGGGGTCCTAAACTTTATGAGCTGAGAAATTAGGGCCTGGAGAGATGACTCAATGGTTAAGAAAGTTGCTACCCTTGCTATTGCATTATTTCTTGGGTCCTAAGGCTCTCTCTCGCTCAATATCTCTCTCAATGTCCCCCATCTGTCCTTCCTCCTCTCCCTCCCTCCCCCTGTCCCTCCCTCCTTTCCCCGTTAGTTGGTATTCTGCCTTCTCCCCACCTATCAGTGTTGTTTAATGAGAGGAATAAGGTAACATGTATCAAGTTCTTCCAAAAATCGAGCTTTTAAGTTTTTCTTATTAACAGCACATCTTGATTTAAAGACTGCATTAAAGTGATATATCACATTAGAGCATGGAGAACCTCAGAATCTGGTATATTTTATCTTGTTTGTCTCTTTCAGCACCAATAATGTTGATGATTATGACTAGCTGGTATCAAGGGTCCAAGTTCCTTCGCCATTTAATATTATATTCGTTGAAAGATTAGATCTGCTTAAAACATAAGGATTTTGTTTATAAATAATATCCAATTCATTGTTTGAGTGCTTCTTTGATTCTCATAGTCTTCTCATTCTTAGCTGTATTTCTTCCTGAGAGAACATGGGTCTTTCTGAGAGGGCTGAAGCCTAGGGACTTAAGTGACCTTCCATAACTAGCATAAGACGTGCACTGGGAAGTATGGACAGTGTGCAGAATGTTCTTTTCACAAGGTGGCCTTCTAGAAGGAGTTGTATAAACTGTAAGTGAATGCACTTGAAAGCAAGGACTTGAAGGGAATAGCGTGCCAGGTGCACATTCTCTCTATGGAAAAGGAAAAGGCCTAAGAGGGATAGTCTTGCCTCTTATCGCATGACCACAAATGATAAGACATACCACCAGGTGAGGTCCCTCAGTGCACTTGTATTTGCTTCATTTAACTGTAAAAGTCACCTCATGTTTTGCTTGCTTTAAGAATAAAAATGAGAAGTGCTTTGTTCTCACTACTCTTAAAAAAAAAAAAGAAAGAAAAGAAAAGAAGACTTGGACTGGGAAAGTAAGGTTCTATCCTTGAGTCACACCTAGTTGTTATAGGCCTTTCTTCCTGCTGACTGGTATGGTCCTTGCTGTCAGATTGTTAGGGATGGCTTTCTCTTTCTAGACTAATGTGGTCTTATGTATCTAATATCATGAGCAGCTGCTACTCCATGCCCTGGCATGAGTGGTCTTAGCCACCCATCATTAGGAGTGCTGTAATTTAGTGTACTGTCTTGACTTTAACTGCAGCATTCCTTGTTTCACAAAAATATAAGGAGAGCCCAAGTTGCAAATAAACTGATAAATTTCTTTTTCTTTTTCAGGCAGAAACTTCTTATCCCAAACGGAACTTGCTCTATTATTCTGAATACTTATTTTTGTCAGAAGGCTATTGCAAAAGAATCAATACATGAAGTATACTGTCAGGACACATCTCACCCAAGAAGAAATATAACTTTGGCTCAGATGTTTAGAATTGAAGACATAACAAGTAGTTCATCCAGAAGTCAGGTAAATTCTCATTGACTGATGATTCTTACACTTGTAATAATGTTGGTATCTGGATTTGAATGTGAGAATATTCATCTTCTGTCTGTATATGCTAGAGTGTGTTGTTATCATTATGATGCCAAAAGATATAAAAACTCAAGGAGCATTTAGTCATGGTCTCATTATAATTTTTCATTTTTCTATTACATAGCTTTAATCTTTATTTCAGTTTATTGCAACATGAAAGTTTTCAGCTTCATGGGGCTATGGTTAGCACATTCAGGACTTAGAAAGTATTTTGTCTATTTTCATCTTGAAATTAAGAGTTATAAGTCTTATATTTTCTAATTTCCTAGTGTCTATATCCCTTGAGATAAAGCTTTATAATTATGTTGGAAGTTATGTTATAGAGATTGATTTAATGGAGCATGGGGTGGAGACTGAGCTATTCCAAAATTAATTTGGAATTTCATAGTAATTCACTATTAGTGGGCAGGATATGTATCCAGGAAGACTCTCCACTCTGGGCATCTGTTCCCAGTACACTGGCCTCAAATCTCTGGATTAGCAGAATAACTATAGAGCAGAATACTGACATTAAAAGATAGGAGGAGGGAAAAATCAGAAACTGGCAAACCTTCACCCTGCTTTGAACCATATAAGAAACATCTTCCATTGGCTATCAAAAGAAGTATCTAGAAGGTATAATTTGAGGAAGACACTAAAGCTGCCCTATGACCTCCACATACATGCCAGGTAATACATGCAAGCACACACACATGGGGGTGGGGGATATTAAATTAAAAAATAAAAATTAAATTTGTAAAAGTATACTTTAAACAGTTCATGTTATGTAAACCTATTAAGTACATTTTGTTAGATAACAGTAACTATGTAGCATACTGGTGAAGAATACAGATTTTGAGGGGGCTGGAGAGAGGGCTCAGGATTAAGAGTGTTCTTGCTGCCAGGTGGTGGTGGCTCACGCCTTTAGTCCCAGCAGGTTAATTGGAAGGCAGAGGCAGGTGGATCTCTGAGTTTGAGGCTAGCCTGGTCTACAGAGCGAGTTCTAGGACAGCCAGGGTTACACAGAGAAACCCTGCTTCATAAAAAGAGTGTCTTTGCTGCTATTCCAGAGTGCCCAAGTTCTATAACATTCTAAGTTGACTATAGCTGCAAGAGATCCGATCCCCTCTTCAGTCCTCCAAAGGTTCCTGTGCACATGTTTGCAATCAGTTACCACTGACACTAAAGAAAAATAAAATAGGATTATGGAAGCGTGTGCTTTGTTTCACATCCTGCCTTAGAAGCTTTATGCTAGGTCACATTAGGCCATTTCTCTGTGCCTCAATTTTATGAGAATAGTTAGGGTCATTGTGAGAATAAATATTAGTATGTAAAGAACAGAGTCTAAAAGATAACAAGTATTTCAAAAGTATCATTGGCTTATGATCTTTGATACTATTGTATAGTTGTTGTGAGAATACATAAGTATGCAAATTAGCAGATCACATATTCAAGCACTTAATAAAATGACTCATTTGAATTAAACTGTATTCATTCTTTCTGGATAAACCAAAAAGGGAAACTGTCCCCATGAAGTAATTAATAGTAGGACTGTCTACTTGGTACTGTTAGTAGAAAAAACTTTGCTGTGTATCCCTTACCCACCTCCACTCTTCAGCAGGATAGATGCCAGATCTACATGTTTGTCTTTATGTTTATGTTTCTTTAGTGCACTGCCAGTACTTGGGCAGTTACCTGATGATGCCACTATTTTTTGACAGCGTGACACTATAAGCCAAACTTAAACTACTCCTTTTGCATGTCTTGGACAGATTACATGTAGTGGCCTGTCCACCACTGGTACAGGCTGGACCCACGGCCATGACAAGGCAGAGCAACATCTTGCAGTTGGTGCTCCCCTGAGGGATTCTCTTCTGGACATTGTGGAAAGCCAAAGAGCAGGCCCATGGTCTGGAGTTGGGGTCCGAGTAGTAGTGCAGAGGGTTTATTCCCTTCTTAGCGGAGACGGTGCCAGGAGCCAACAAGGGCACACAGTGGGGCATGAAGATTCACCTGGAGCATGGTGAGTAGCAAACAGACACAGGAAAGGGGTAGTACAACAGAGTTCCCAAGAAAGGAAGCTCTGCTTAGAAGAACTCTATGGATTGTTCACTATATACAGAGGCTGCTTTCTATAATTTTTTTTCTTGCATCAAAATTTGGTACATATTTGTATTGCTCAGTGTTCTCTAGAGGAACAGAACTGATAGAATGAATGTGGGATTTATTAGAGCAGCTTACAGGCTGTGGTCCAGCTATTCAAACAGTGGCTGTCTTCCAATGGAAAGTCCAATAATCCAGTAGTCCATGGGGCTCATGTCTCATCTGGTCTTCAGTATATGCTGGAATTCTGAAGGAGTAGGATCTAATGTCATTGAAGGAATGAGCTTGCCAGGGAAAGTGAGGGCAAGCAGGCAAAGAGCAAAGCTCCCTTCTTCCATGGTCTTTATATAGGATGCCGGCAGAAGGCATAGCCCAGATTAAAGGAAGATCTTTAGATTTCAAATGATTTTTTTCATATTCAAGAAGGATCTTTATTCTTTAGTTAAATCTCTCTGAAAACACCCCTGTAGACATACTCAGAATCATATGCCTTATGTACTCCAAATCCACTCCTGTTGACAATGAAGATGAGCCACTGCAAGTGTAATGACCACATATGACAGTGTGTATCCTCATTGTAATTCATGGCCATTTTTTTTTAACTTTTATTGATTCTTTGTGGGTTTCACATTCCGATCCCACTTATCTCCCTGTCCCCTCACATCCATCCTCTGTCCTTGCAACCCCCCTAATCAAAACCAAATTTAAAAGAAAAATGAAAAACCAATCTAAACCAAATAAACAACAAAACAAAACTAGGAGAAGCTGCATTGTGGCATGCTGATTCACAGTTTACCCTTTAGTTCATTCATCTTTACTTGGAAATATTCATTGCCTCAGCGCCTCTGGTTTCTGCTACACTACCTCCAATGGGCTCTCACTGAGGTTCTTCTTCAATATCTTGTTGTCCTGTGTCTTGTAGATCCTGCCATTTTGTATCTGTAGGTTTGTCCCCTTCACATGCTCCAACAGTTCATAGATTTGGTGGATATTGGAGTGGGCCAAATCAGCCCTGGTTTGGGCCTGGGTGGTAGCTGGGTTAGTCAGTCCACCAGCCTTTCCCTCATGGTCACTACCAAGGCAAGCTCTCCACACCACCTCAGCTAGCTCACCCAGTGCAGCCTGCAGCAAGGAGTGGGGCCAGTTCTGCTTTCAGGTCCTCAGATCCAGGTCGACCACACTTACATCACCAGGGCCAGCTCTAGAAAACAGTCCCTCAAAGGTATACCCAGCTGCTTGGGTTTTAGTTAATTCCACATGTAGTCAAGTTGACAGCAAGAATCCCAATATAGTATATATAACAAAGGATTTTGTCTCATTTATATACAAAGTCTTACTAAAAATGTTCATGGGCTGATGAATAGATTAAAAAACATGGTATATCTGTCGGGCTACTGCCAGGCCCTGCCCTACCTGAAATTGTTGCATTTACTTTTACTTTCATAGGCCCATGTTATAGAAAGTAATACAAATTGAAGAAATATTTGTATGGTTCTAGAAAAGCAATGACATGTGGTTACTATACCTAAAATTACCATTACAGTATCAATTCTCAAAAAACTGAGTATGTGATGGCAATTTGACATTCTGTGACTTTGAGAGACTGCTATTTGAAGCAGTGTGTGTTCGTGATGCTAATAGGATGTCCTGTGTTGATATGCATATTGTGTGTCTTCACTGTCCAATGCAGTAATTATTGTGTATTAGAAATGTGGCTAGTGTAACTAAGAAACTTGAATTTAAATTTTTATTCCATTATTTGTTTAGTGTGTGAATGTGTTTCTCTGTGTGGGCATGTGCATGCTAGTGCATGTGTGTGGAAGTCAGAGGACAATTTGTGGGAGTCCGTACGTGCTCTCTTACCATCGCGGTGGTCATGGGGATTGAGCTCGGACTTTGCCTGCTAAGCCATCTCACCAACCCAGTAACTATTTTAAGTAGTCTCCTGTGGCTGAGGGCTGCTCTGTAGGTAGTCTTAGCAGCAAAGGCTATACCCATGATCCAAAGTACTTTGCTCAGAGGAGCCATGGAAAGCATGTCTTCATATTTAGGCCCTTTCTGGTTTATCTGGGTTTTTTGTTTTGTTTTTTCAAATGGCTATAGAAACCTCATAACTGAGGAGTTTATGTTAGGGCATTGGGCACAATTTTTAAATGTTATTTTTCTGATGCTTTTGAATAGCCCTCCAAGCAACGGATTATAAATTCAAAGTATACATGCTGCTCATTGAACAGTGTGAACTGAACAATCCCCTTGTTCTGGTGGTACCTTCTAACTGCAGTGAGAATACATAGGGAGAGCTTCTGTATTGGTTCTGATTATCTTCAGTGGAATAGTATTCTATCTGAAAATATCATAAATGTTTAAAAATCCTGTTGGGGGTCTAGAGTGAGAGAATAATTCATTGTATTTATAGATTGTTTGTACTTCGCTCTGGAAATTTTAAATAAAATTATCAAAGACAGTTCTAGATTAGATACAGTTTTGTTTTATATTTTAGTTTTGCTTTAAAGAAAGGCATACAAATAAGGTGGTGACTAGTACCATCCTGCTAAAGCTTCCCCTGGCCGATACTGAGCACACTCCTAGTGCAAAGAGAAAATGAGCTGTGAGTCACCACGACACTGAAGTAATAACAGTGTGTCTTGAAAGCCATCCTCTGTCCTTCATTGGTACCTGTTGTACTTGTTGAGTGAAGAGAAGAAAATGCAAAGCTTTGAAAGTCTGATAAGCTGATGCTTGTGTTTAGCATTATCTATGCTTTATGACCTTGCCATGACCTGAGAAATGAGAATATATTTGTGGAGGGTTGTTGGAAAACCACGTATAAACCTCAAAACTCAGAAAAATAACATCAGTTACTCAGTTGTGGTAAATATGGTATCTGTGTATATTTTTTGTAGTCCATGTGTAATTGTAGATGGTGAGACTAAATAATATTATTTCCTTTGCATGCATGAGGCTCTGACTGCACACAGGACAAAATAAGAAATGTAATGTAAAGTCCCGAGTTATTAGGGCATCAAGAGACTGACCTCACCCTGTGATACTTGGTTGAACTGTGTAGGAAAATGAACTTTTAAGTTTTGGTCTTGGATTTGAGGACAGCGCTACTGGTGCCTTGGGTACGTGAAGTTTGAATCATTAGTATTTTCTAGATTTGTTTATTGTGATCATAAGACTTTGTAGTTTATGAATCTTACCAATATAGAAAGGGAATTATACCATACTAATTATTAGTATGCTAATTCTTTGCATGTGTTGTATATAGGTGTGTGTTTCTACATACATATAATTATATGTTAATAAATATACTTGCCTTAGAGACACATTTAACCTATGATTTCTTTCAGTAGTAGTAGTTTGGTTTAATTTTTTTTGTTGTTGTTGTGTCTTGTGTGTGTGTGTGTGTGTGTGTGTGTGTGTGTGTGTGTAACAGGATCCCCTGTAGCCAAGGCTGTCCATGAACTCACTGTGTAGCCAAGGATGACCTTGAATTCCACAATTTTCTGTCTCAACTTCTCAAGTGCTGGGATTATAGGCAATTACCAATGCAGTAGGCTTTCACAATATGGTTTCTAATGTAGAGTTTGTAACACACACACACACACACACACACACACACACACACACACACACGCACGCACGCGCGCACACGCACGGGCCAGTGAAAGTAAAAGTAAATTCAAAAGTAGGTGGTTCTCTCAGTGGTTAAGAGCATTTGTTGCTCTTGCAGAGGACCAGTGTTCCATTCCCAGTACCCACATGATGGTTAACAACAATCTGTAACTCCAGTTCCATAAGATATGTCTCCCTCTTCTGGCTCTGAAGCACATGGTTCACAAACACCACACAGGGGAAACATCCATACATTAAAAAGAAAGAAACTCTTCCACATAAATGTTTGTATGGCAGCATTATTCACAGTAGTCAAAAACTAGAAGCCATATATATATACACTCTTAGGTAAAAGCTTTTCTGTAGACCATTTTTTTTCTTATAGATACATTTCTAAGTATATTTGGTGAGCTATATATTACTGTATTTACATTTTAAAACTACAGTGTTTTACAATTTAGCTATACAATTTTAAATTTCTGCCAACAGTGTACAGCCATTTGAGTTTTTCACCTGCTATCAGGGTACACACCTGCAATCCAAGCACTAGATACATGAAGGTCAGGGCATCTGAACGCATCCTGACCTATATAGGGAGAATTTATCTGCAAAGGAAAAGGTGGGGTGGGAGTTGCTGGAGAGAAGACTCAAGGATTAAAAACACTGACTGTTTTTTCAGAGGACCCAGGTTCAATTCCCTGCACCCACACTGCAGCTCACTTCTGTCTGTTACTCTAGCTCCAGGGCATCTAACAGCCTCACACAGACATCCAAAGGAAAGGGGATAAAAAAAAGTTAAAAAATTAAATTTACATGTCTCCATATACTCACTAAAACATTCTACCCCCTCTAATTGTCCTTCCTGTCTTACTTTTTTTATTTTTTAAAATAAAAACTGTCTTAATAAGTATGAAATGGTATTTCATTGTAGCTTTGGTCAGATTTCAAAATGATGTTGATCTTTTTTTATGTTTGTTGTTCATTTTTATCTTTCTTTGATAAATATCTGTCTATTTTAGTTTTCACTTAATTTTAAATTATATTGTCTTTTTAAAAATTTCTTTTGAGAATTTAATGAATTGTGTTTTCTTCCCCTTCCCTAACTCCTCTCAGATCATTCCCAATTCCACACCTGCTGGTCCTCATTTGTTTTCTGTTGCTAGGATAAAGACCGTGACCAAAAGCCCTTGAGGATAAAAGGGTTAATTTCAGCTTACATCTTACAGTCTTTCGTGAAGGAAAGTCAGACAGGGCAGGAACTCAAGGCAGGAACTGAAGCAGAGACTGTTGAGGAATGCTGCTTACTGGCTTGCTCAGCCTGCATTCTTATACCACTCAAGCCTACCTGCCCAGGATGGGACCACCCACACCATTGGCTGGGCTTTCCCATATCAATCCTTAATCAAGAAAATGTTCTACAAGCTTTCCTATAGGCCAGTTTGATGGAGACATTTTTTTATTTGAGATTATTTCCAGATGACTCTGGCTTGTATCAAATTGACAAAAAAAATTATCACACTATTTACCTTTTTTTCCTCATTTTTTAAAAACAGACCTATGTGACCCAATTAGTGTTGCCTATATACTCTTGGGTGTGTGGCTGCACACAGGAGCATACTCCATCTTCCCTGGGACAATGCTCTTAGAAAAAAATAATGCTCCTTTTCCTGCCAACTATCAGTTCCCAGTAGCTCCTCAGCTGTTGGTAGTACTTATGGAATATCTTCCCCTCTTTACTGGGATTCTATCTAGCTTGAGCTTCATAGGTCTTGTGCACGCTGCCAGAACTGCTGTGAGTTCATATGTGCAGTTGTCTTGTTGTCTGGAAAACTGTTTCATGGTAGTCATTTGTTTACCGATCTGGAGGCTTTGGGACAGAGAGAATGAAGTGATAAATGATATGGACTAAATTTTCATGCAAGTCAAATTTTATTCTGAGCATCAGACAATTTATACTCTGAGGCTTAAGAAGAATCACCTGAGTAAAGTATACAATCACTAGGACAAAGCTATACAAATGATTTTCCATAGAGGCATATAAACAAATAACAATAACCAGTTGAAATCAATAATCTGAAGTAATCTCACTTGTATCTGCTATACTTGGAAGGAATACAAAAAAAATTGCAAGAACAATTCTGTGATTTTGGAGAAACTGAGGTCATAAGACTTTTGTCTTGTTTTTTTGAAGTTTTCTCATAGGCACTTAGAATTCCTGTCACACAACTCCAATGTTGGACTGTGTTCCAAAAATCATTCACTGCCTCTGGCTCTTACAGGCTGCACTTTCTTCATCAATGATCCTTGGGCCTTGGTGGGAAGGAGTATGGTAAAGATTTCCAATTTAAGGCTGAGCACTCTGAAGGCTCTTATTTTCTATATTTAGCTAGCTGTCGGTCACTGTGTTAATCCCCATCTTCTATAAAACAAAGCTTCTCTAATGAGGGTTGACTGGTGCACTGTGGATAAGTCTTTAGGAATTCAGTAATTGTAGATTGTCCCCTAAGACCTATATACCTCTTGTCAAAGGTTCTTGGCACCACTTTAGGTGGTAGATATGGGATTCAATTTGGTGAGCCAGGCTTAAATCTAATCAGAAAGTATTTATTTACACCTATAACATTTATGTTACTTTCACGTCAGTAGGCATATTTTGTCAGCCTGTTAAAGTTTTCAGGGTTTATAGTTGGATAAAACTGATTATTGTTCTTTTCCAGAAGCTTGCACAGCACCCTCCAAAACTATGACATCTAGCCAGTAGGAGTGAAGCTTCCAGATTAATACTAGCTTCATTTCGTCTATAACTCAAGTAAGTGGTGTATTCAGCAGCAGGGTCTTACTTTTGAGTTCTGGGCCATAGCCAAGGACAGTGGCAAATAGAACAATAGGTCTGGATATTTCTAGCAATCCACAGAGTCTTTTTAAAGGGCAAAGGAATTTATTAGAAAAAGAAAACTCACTGTAGAGAACAGAGGAATTATTGCAAATTGCAGGGTCCTAGAAGGCTGAGGCACAGTCCTGTGCTGTTCTTTTGCCTGGTCTGTCTCCAGCATCCAAAACTATGAAGGAGCGAAGAGAGAGCCGCATATGTGCATCCCAGGTCTTAAAGGTCCTGAGCAGCCACGCCCCAGGGGCATGTACTTCAAGGTCATAGGCAGGTTTAACAGTTACCTGCTACCACATTAAGGGTGGTGCTTCAAGGTTATAGCTAGAAGAGCTACCCACTACATTTCCCCCTTTTGTTTAAATAAGAAAGTTCTAACCTAACACAAAACGATATACAATAGGAATGATTATCAAGTATTATCCAAGAGAAATTAAGGGTAATGACCTAAACAAAATGGAACTAAAACCAAGAACAACAAGAACAACATCAAACAAGAGACACATACTAAAATCCAGAGATGTCCAAAACATAGGTCAACGGCTTGTTACAGAGATTATTCCAAAAGCTTTCCTATCCTGATGAATCTGAATTTAGTACTCAATATGTTCTAGCTAAGATATGAGAAGGTTGTAACTGTAACCATCAGTCTTCAACCCCATCAAAACCTGAGAAGGACTATAATACCTTAGAAAATGGGAAACACACTAAAGCAATTTTAAAAAAAAAATCTTGCGAGAATGGACAGAGACAGCTAGCAGCCTGGACAGTCACCTAAAGTTTCTCAGTACCTCTGGGGCATCTAATTTGGTTACAGACCTAGAATATCTGACAGACCATTGTCAGAAGCAGGGGAATTTTGAAAGACCATCTTACCCTGTCTTGGCAAGACTAAGTAGTCGCTTTTCCTTGTGTCCTACTTGTCCAGAAAAGACAGCATTCATACTGTCAGCAGTTGAGGCAAGGGCAGTTCTTTGCCCAGCAGGCCATTTTGCACCAGGAAGAAGACAAACTTCCAAATGGAGTGTCTTAGAAGCCCAACATTCTCTCGGGACCAGATTGGTGCTGCCAGGAGCAATTGTATCTCACATCAACAAAATTCTAAGTTATTAAAACATTTAAATGCCATATCCTCTAGGTCTATGAAGTATTTGAAGATTACCTATCCATTTGACCTATGTATCTAAATCTGGACAGCCTAACTACCATAACTATAGAAATGAGAAGCATAGGTAACTATAAATCTGTAAGTCTTTTCTACCTAAATAACCTAAGGACTAAGGCTTCATATAAACACTGTAAACAGTCTGTGAACAGATGTACAGTAAAAGGATGATGACCTCAAAATTGTGAGAATACATAAAATATCTTAACAGAGGTAAAAATGTATAGTGCAATATGACAACAATCCTAAATATGTATCATTATACAAAATATCCTAAACAGAGGTAGAACATACATATGGTATGACAAATAGAATTTTTACATGTAAAAATAGTTTACATTTGTACCAATATATAAAAATCTATAACAGTGCAAATTATCTAAGGCTGATATTTTACTAAATTAGTTTACTAGTATACATAATAATCTACCTTAATATCCTATACCTATCCATTCCTCTATTTCTTTTCTTAAGGAGAATACTGAGTCCAATTTTTATTGTTCCACCCTCAACTTTATAACCATTATCCATAACTCAGAGAATAATGAAAACTTTGGGAGAGGGGGCATCATTTTCTTAGGATTGCTTCTGACTATTTAGGGGGCAATGGTATCTCTGTGGGGTCCTGTAAAAAAAGCTCAGATAGTTAGGTCTCAACATGACTAGCTGCAGATTCTGCAGCCAGTCTCAGAGTAATGGATAAGGTTGTCTGAGATTCTGGCTAGAAGTGTAGTATGATGGACCATCTCATGTTGGACCTGTCCTGGATAGTTTTCAGTCCAAAGTTGATCATTGAGAAATGTTCATGGGTACCATGGCATCATTCTGGACTAGGTAGAATTGTTGTTGTGGGGCCCCATCTTCCTTCTGGAAGCTTCAGAGATTGCTATTGGAAAGACTTATTTTTTATTGTGGAAAACTTGAACATTATCAATATCAAAATGGAAAGTTTGGATTTATTCTGGATAAAGAAAAAATTCTCCTAAAGCAAGCACAAGCATGGAAAGAAATAGAACCTTGACAACAATGGTCTCTAGATTATTGGTTTTCTTCTGTCCCACACCAGGCAGCTCTTCTGATATGAGACAGAAGAGCTTAATTTTTAATTAAGCTCTTAATTTTTTTCTTTTAGCAATATGCTTGGGTTTAGATAAGAAGAGAGGCACATTCCAATTCCAAAGCAAGCTTGAGTGTTTGATTGAAATCAGGACCACAACTATTCTAGAGTTAAAGAGATAATGATGTTAGACAGTGAGATATTACCCTGTGTATATTGGTACCAATAGGTCCTTCCCTTCTGCTGTAGATGCTTCCCATCCAAGGCCTTATGATTTCTGAAAGATGGCTATTACTATTATTCCGTAAACACAAAACAGAATCCTGCCCTGACCCTTGTTTGTTGAGTTTTTCTTACAACTTGTAGAGTTGTCACATTGGTGGATGAGCTATCATTTCTCCCTCATTGAGGTTTCCCCTGTTTGAACTGTATTTTTACTAACTTTGTAAGTATCCGTAGCTTTTCTTCTCCTGCAGAAACAAGAGCAAAACCCCTTTCCCAATGTAGGACATATCCTGGTTTCCATTCCAAGGTCAACATACCTTTGAAGTAAACTGATTGGTTTATCTCAGGAGTTTTTTTTCTGTTGTCTAATGTCTCTCCACAGCTGTTGTCCCTTTCTCATCAGCACTGAGAGAGTTCAAAGTTAATAAAGCATTATGTAATCTATTTCTAGGGGTCATTGTTGCCTCTTTCTGTTTATTTAGCATATCCTTTAAAGTTCGATTAGTTCTTTCTCTGACAGCTTGGCTTGTGTAATTGTATGATATATCTGTAATATGCTTTATATTGTAATACGCAAAAACCTGTCTCATTTTACTTGAGACATATACTGGGCATTGTCGGTCTTAATTTGTACAGGTAGTCCCATGATGGCCATAACTTCTAATAGGTGTGTAATCAAAGAATCAGCCTTTTTAGAACTCAAAGGAGTGGCCCATTGAAATCCTGAATAGGTGTCAATGGCATGGTGTACATATTTTAATCTTCCAAATTCTGTGAAATGAAACACATCCTTCTGCCAAATTTTATTTCTTTGTATCCCTTTTGAATTGCTTCTTGCAGGCAAAGGAATTTGGTTTTAAAAGGAACAAGTGGGACATTGTTTTACAATTTCCTCAGCTTGTTGCCAAGTGATGGAGAACTTCTTCAAACCCTGGCTATTTACGTGGTGTTTCTTATGAAATTCTGAGGCTTCTAGCACATAACCTATTAATAACTGATCAATCTCATCATTACATTGTGTTAGAGAACCTGCAGACCCATATGGGATCTGATATGTGTTATATATATAGGATGTTCCCTATTTCTGATGATTTCCTGTAATTGTATAAATGGTGAAGTTAACTCTGTGTTATCAGGAATAAATTCAGCAGTTTTAATATGTAAATAATTCTCTCTGCATATTGAGAATCAGTGACTATATTGAGGGGTTCTGTGAAATCCATTTGTACCGTAAAAATGGCATACAGTTTTGCCTTTTGTACAGAATAGTAGGGGATTTGAACTACTTTACTTAAGTCTCCTGATTTATATCCTGCCTTGCCTGATTTATTTGTATCAGTATAGAATGTGCAGACTCCGAAGATTGGCTTTTGCTGTACAATGTGAGGAAGGACCCATTCAGTTCTTTTTATGAATTCTATTCCCTTGCTTTTGGGATAACAATTGTCAATCTCTCCCAGAAAGTTACTTCAGGCTCTTTGCCAGTATTCATTATCTTTCCATAAAGAGGAAATGTCCTCATTAGTTAAAGGTACTACAGTTTCTTCTGGGTCCATTCCTGTCAATTGACGAAGTCTTAATTTTCCTTTTAGAATCAAATCAGAGATCTTTTCTACATACGTCTTTAACTTCTTACTCGGTTTATGTGGTAGAAATATCCATTTCAATATAATATCTCCCTCCTGCATCAAAATCTCTGTGGGAGATTGTCTTGAAAGGAATATGACTAGAATGCAGTTAAGTTCTGGATTCCCAAGATCCACATATGCTTCTTGTATTTTCTTTTATACTAGAGCCAATTCCTTCTCAGCTTCAGCTGATAATTCTCTTGGACTGTTTAAGCCTTTGTCCCCTTTTAGGGTATTAGCCAAATTTACTAGTCCATCTTCAGGTATTCCAATGATAGTCTGTAAGTTGGAAATGCATCCTAACACTTTTTGAAAATCATTAAGAGTCTGCAATCGATCTCTACTGAGTTGTACCTTTTGAGGTCTAATTTTTTGGAGATATATCTTATATTCTAAGTAATTGATAGAATTTCCTTGTTGTATCTTTTCAGAAGCAATTTCTAGTCCCCAGTAATGCAAAACTTTCTTTACTTCTTCCAACATGTTTTCTAAGGTACCTAACTTTGGATCAGCTAATAAGATATCATCTATATAAACTATGGATTGGGGAAATTTCTAACAAATTATTTCCAATAGTTTTTGCACAAAATATTGGCACAGGGTAGGGCTATTTAACATTCCCTGTGGGAGGACATTCTATTGATATTTCTTGACTAGCTAGAAATTATTATAATTAGGTGCTGTGAAGGCAAATTTTTTTTCTATCCTTTTCTTGTAATGGTATGGTAAAGAAACAGTCTTTTCAGTCAATAACTATTATAGGCCCTTCTTTGGGTAACAGAAAGAGTAAGGGCAAGGGCATCCCATTCTATAGGAAGCCCATAGGCTGAATTAATTTATTAATGGCTCTCAGATCTGTCAGCAGTCTCCATTTTCTAGATTTCTTCTTAATAACAAATACAGGAGAATTCCAAGAGCTGGTAGATTCTTCAATGTGTTGAGCATTTAACTGCTCCTGAACCAGCTGTTCTAAAGCATGTACTTTCTCTTGTGTTATAGATCATTGTCCAACTCAGAAAGGTTTATCCATTAGCCATTTTAAAGATAGAGCCGTTGGTACTTCTGAGAGTACAACGATAGTTGTACTCTGTTTATGTACAGCCTGAATGGTTGGTGACTGTTTTTTATAATTTTATAATATTATTCCAAGAAACATGAATTGGTCTGTATTCCATTTTTGAGATTGTAGGAATTTTAATCTGGGTATTCCACTGTTGTAACAGATCTTGGACCCAAAGATTCACTGCTACATTTGCCACATATGGCTTCAGCCTTCCTCTGTGTTCTTCTGGCCCTATGCATTCATCCCATCTCGAACTTTCTTTTACCTGAGATAGGGCTCCAATCCCTAGAAGTTGGACATCTACCTCTTGAAGAGGCCAATTCAGATGCCATAATTTTGGTGCAATTGTAGTCATGTCTGCACCTGTGTCTACCAGGCCTTCTAGAACATCACCATTAATTCATACTCTAAACTTTGGTTTGTTCATTTATGGAAGTCTGCCAAAATATTTGTTTTATGATGTTTTTTGGAATTTTTTGATCCATCTATCAGAGCTGTTATATCATCTAGTGCAGTATTGTTCTTTACATTAGACACTGGGTTATTTAATTGTCTTGGAGAGAAATTTCCTCCACAGTGACTGGAAATGTTTGGACCATGTTCAATTTTGGGCCCTCCAAGAGGCCCCCTGAGGTGTTTCCCACTGGTAAAGTGTTGCCTCGTATATATCTATTGTTAATCTATTTTCATTGGTCCAGTGTCAGCCTTTGCTGCATCTTCTGCATAATCCAGAAGGTTGGGGTGTCCCATTTGGGTTATTTCTAGATGAAGCATTGCTTCTAGGAGTACCTTGTGTACAATTTCTTCTCATATGACCTGATGTTAAACAGTTAAAACATTTGGTACCTTGAGGCCTCCTTCCACCTTTGTAAATCACCTTTCCTATCCAAGCCTCATTACCATAGTTAAGAGACTCAACACCGTTTGTATATTGAATCTATTCTTCTAATGATCCTGACCTGACCTTTAAAGTTATAAGTATTCTTTTGCATTCCTTATTAGCATTATCAAAAGCCAAGGTTTGAGTTAATACTTGTCTTAATCCTTGGTCTGATACTATCTTGTTTACAGTGTGGTCAACCTCTGTAAAATATCAGTGAGAGGTTCTTTTGGCCCTTGAAAACCTTCATATATAGCTCAGTTGGTTTCCCTGGTTCTGGAATTTTTTCCAAGCATTTAAAGCTGCTGTATGGCATAGGGATATTGTATGCTCATCAAAGGTAGCTTGTACATTTATATCAGCAAAACGGCCCTCACAAAGAATTTGATCTTGGGAGATCTCTAAACTTCTGGTCTTACCTTGTTGTTCAAGGATTTTAGCTTCTTCTCTCAACCAGCTTTTCCATTGTAACTGCTGGCTGTATTCTAAGACAGCTGAGATAAACTGATTCCAGTCATCTGGCTTTATTCCATGTGTAGAAAACCACGTATTTAACATCTGTTTTACATATGTTGAATATAATCCATAGGTGACTACCACTTACTTAATGTTTTTTAAACTTCTCATGTGAATAGGTTACCAAATGTATTGCATGTATGACTCAGGATGTTCATCATCTGCTAGTTTCTTACGGATGGTGACAGGATAAGCCGTTTTATAAGAGTCATCTGGTGATGTTAAGACTTGTATGGCCTTGCCCTTCTGCTTATTAGTTTCTTTGTTATCTTTACTGACTCTTCCAGAGCTTAAAATTGATTAACTACTACCCATTGAAGCATTTGAACCTCCTCTGTTCTAAAGGATTCTAGAGATTTCATGGAATCATACAATTTTATGTGTTCATCTGAAACATATGATTCCATAGACTTTATTCTATCAATTAGTGATCATCTTTCCTCCTTATAAATTACCTGAATGATATTAAGATTACTCTGAAGAGTTATTATTTTATCCATTAACTATTCATATTTATTATCAATAGCATTAAATCTATTTGTTCAGTTATTATTAATGGACTGAAGTTCTTGTGGTAAGTTAGCAGATTCCAAAGAAAGAATCCATTTTCTTAAATTCTCATTAGTACTCTGCAAAACCTGAAGCCCTTGTGGTAAATTACCAGATTCCAAGGGAAGAATCCTTCTATTTAAGTCCTCATTGCCAGTTTTTAAAGCCTGAACTTCTTGTGGCAAATTAGCAGATTCAATAGAAAGAATCCTTTTATTTAAGTCTCCATTACTACCTTGTAAAGCCTTTATCAGTCCCTTTAATGTCTCATTTTTGCTGTTATTATTAAGCCAATTTTTCAATGATATGATGTGAATCACTGTGCTAGTTGCCATTAGTGAACATGGTATATGTCCCAGGAATATTGTATATGTCCTGTAAAATTTCATTTATAGTGCAAACAAAAAAGTTTTTAAATTCCTGAGATGTGATGGTTTCTGCCATTTTCTTTTAGAAATACTCAAAATTTGTCTAGAAAAATTTTATTACTTTGTATTTATTAATCAATTTAAGGTGTTAAATTATTGAGTAATTTTACCTTAGATGAAATCCTTGAGAGCTGGTGTCCCGGTTCGCGTGACTGTTTTTGGGTATAGTCACAATGTTCCACTAGCAGGTGTCATAGGTGAAGTACTAAAGCAGATCCTGAAGCATGTTCTGAAGACCTTGACCTGTATTGGGCTTAAACAGCTACTGAGCAATTCCTACTGGTGTGCGCCACCACAACCAGCTGTGTGTGTATGAGATTGGGGCTCTGGGGGCAGGCAGGCACCTGAGGTACAGTGGCAGCTGGTTCAGCAGCTGCACAGTGGTGGCAACGCAGACTGGAGGTGGCATGTAAGCACTGGTACCCGTGCAATATCTCAAATTGGGGAACGAATGCAAATCTGCCACAGCGCGGGACACAGAGGCGCAACTTGGGAGGGAGGGAATGGTACACAGGTAGTTAGAAAGCAGGGATTTGATCTGCCAGGGCAGATCATGCAGGCTACTCAAGAAGTCTGTGGGCGGGATCCATGGAAGCTATCTGCGTGGGTAAAGATAACTCACACACATTCTCACTTGGGGGCATGTTGGGTACCAAATAATGGGTCCTGATATTGCTAGCAATCCAGAGACTTCTTAAAGGGCAAAGGAATTTGTTCGAAAAAGAAAACTCGCTATATAGAACAACAAAGGGTCCTGGAAGGCTAAGGCACAGTTCCACGCTGTTCTTTCGCCTAGTCTGTCACCAGCATCCAAAACCACAAGGGAGCAAAGAGAGAGCCTCATATGTGCATCCCAGGTCTTAAGGGTCCCAAGCAGCCATGCTCCAGGGGCATGTACTTCAAGGTACATGCAGGCAGGTATAACAGTTACCTGCTACCACATTAGGGGTGGTGCTTCAAGGTCAAGCTAGAACAGCTACCCACTACAAAATAGCCTGCGATACCCTATTCCTGGCACTCAGTTTTTTGTTAGTTATGTCTTATAGAGATACTGTTATCCTATTTATAGGATGCCTATCTTTAAAGCT